>NC_090655.1:280839718-280845434 GCF_040937935.1 Hyperolius riggenbachi
ACTAGCTGCCTTCCTGGCACCACAAAGGGGTGGGGCCACACATAGAACTCTGGTCCTCAAATAGACCTAGTAGCACTAGAGCAGGAGTTTTTACAAAGTGAGATTCCAGGATTTCGTCGATTATATTAAAAATATCAGTCCAAAAGGCTTGAATTTTGTTACATCCCCAGAACATATGTAGTCCCACTTTCAGAAGAGCATTTTTGACAGATTTCCCTATTGGAATCACATATATTATGCATTCGCACGGGGGTAAGGTAGGTTCTATGAAGAAATTTGACCTGTATTAATCGATCCCTCGCTGAGATGGGGGTTTTAACAAAATTCTCTAGTATATCTTCCCAATCAGTATCGTCCAGACCCGTAATATCCAGATTCCATTTTTCTTGGCAACGAAGAATTTTTTCGTTGTTTTTGGCCATTAAAGCGGAGTATATAACCACTCCTATCTGTTTTTTCCAGTTGTTGTGTCAGTAAAATATTTTCAAGGTCATTGACCACTAACTCCGAAGCACCGTCAGGAAACTGCGCCGAGAAGGCATGCCGTAGCTGTAGATAGCGGAAAAACATCTTATTCGTAATGGGAACATTTGTTTCAAGTCGTTAAATGGTAACAGTGATCCATTACAAATAATATGTTGTAGATTTTTAATTCCTGCTTTGGCCCATATTCTAGGATCTGGAATCTGGGTAAAATGAGGTAAGTTGGGATTCTCCCAGATAGGAGTATATGGAGAGATTAGCTCTCCAGCACCAATAACTTTACTCGCCTCCAACCAAACTTTGCAAACAGTGTGCATTGGTACTGTACAGCGTTCATCATTTGTGGTGCCTCTGAATGGTAGCAAGGTAAGCCTTTCGTAGGATCCCAGACGGGCCGCCTCAGTCACAACTGCTGGGTTGTAGCTGTCTTGGGCAAACCACCAACGGGCGGTGACCAGGACTGCAGCATAATAGTACAGTTGCATGTTGGGAAGGGCCAAACCTCCTTGATCTGTGGCTAATTGTAAAGTGTTGAGAGCGATTTTAGGAACTTGGCCTGCCCAAATAAATGCAGAAATCAAGGAATGAAGGATTTAAAAAAAATTTTTTAGGGATTATGACTGGTGAATTACATAGTACATAAAGGAATTTTGGCAAAAAGATAATTTTGAATATATTTATTTTCCCAATAAGTGAGAGTGGCAGTTGCTTCCAAGTCTGGGACCATCTACGAAAGGCATCTACAAATGGCTTAACATTAAGGTTAAAATAGTCATGAACACAATTGGTTACCAAAATACCCAGATATTTAACCACTTCACAACTGAGGGGTTTTACCCCTTCAGCATCCAAGCAATTTTCACCTTTCAGCTCCTTCCATTCATTTGCCAATAACTTTATCTCTACTTATCAGAATGAAATGTGTTAAATGTGGGGGGGGTTTTTTAATCACTAATTAGGCTTACTTTGGGTGGTACATTATGCCAAGAATTATTTTATTCTAAACGTTTGTAATGGAAAAATAAGAAAAAAATTGGAAAAAATCCTTATTTTTCAGTTTTCGGCCATTATAATTTTTAAATAATGCATGCTACCGTAATAAAAATCCACGTAATTTATTTGCCCATTTGTACCGGTTATTACACCATTTAAATGATGTCCCTATCACAATGTCTGGCGCCAATATTTTATTAGGAAATAAAGATGCATTTTTTTCAGTTTTGCATCCATCACTAATAAAAAGCCCATAATTTATAAAGTAACAGTATTATAGCCTCTTGACATACATATTAAAAAAGTTCAGTCCCTAAGAAAACTATTTATGCAATTTATATAATTGTAAATTTATTTTATTTTTTTTACAAAAAAAATAAATGTTGGTAACTATTGGGGAGTGTGGGAGGTGACGGGTTAATTTAAAATGTAAAAACAGGTCTTTGCATTTAAAAAAAATGCTTTTAGATGTAGTTTTACTATTTGGCCACAAGATGGCCTCAGTCTTTTTTTTTATACGTCCTGTAAGCGAAATATGTATGCTTACAGGAAGTGTACTGAGGATGGGAAACATTTATTAGAATTATTGTGCAGCTTCTCATAAAAGGCGCCGATCAGTGCTATGGGGACTTAGATCAATGATTAAGAATTGCTTTCTCATTCATTGATCTCCTGGCGGGCAGATGGTAACATGAACGAGCGCACAAATAAGCGGGAGCGCGTACAGCAGTGGTAGCAGCGGGAGTACGTATATTTACTCCCCTGGGCGGTTAGATGAGGTCTGCAGGGGAGTAGATATACTGTACTGGAGCTGTGAAGTGGTTAAATTGAGAAACCCATTGTAATAAGCACCGTGAAGTGTTGGGTTGAGAACTGTCCAGGGGCATGATGACAGACTTATCCTGGTTGATCCTAAGCCCAGAGAATGAACCAAAATTTGTGATAATATCAAGTGCTGATGTTAAAGAATTCTCTGGATCATTCAAGTATAGCAAAGTATCATCCGCATATAACGATATCCTTTCTTCGATACTACCCACTTGAATACCTTGGATTTGAATAGAATCACGTATAAGAATATCCATGAATTCGATCGCTAGAGTGAAGAGATATGGGGAGAGTGGACAGCCCTGATGAGTACCCCGATATAATTGGAAGGGTTCGGAGATAGTATTACCTGTGCGAATTCTAGCCTTGGGGGCTTGGTACAGGGCTTGAATCCATTTACTATGTTTAGTACCGAAGCCAAATCGGTTCAGGATCTCCCACAAATAGGGCCATTCAACAGAGTCAAATGCCTTCTCGGTGTCCAGTGAGGTGACCATCCTACGACTGCGTGAAAAGCCTACGCAAATTAATGTCTGTGCCTTTATGGAGCATAAATCCAGACTGGTCACCATGTATTAACGTGGTTATAATTGGTTTAACTCTATTGGCTAGGATCTTGGCCAGAATTTTTGCGTCAGTATTGAATAAAGAAATTGGTCTGTATGACCCACATTGTGTCGGATCCTTCCCAGGTTTAAGAATGAGAATTATAATTGATCACCAGTAGAAGAAAGAAAGTCAGAGCACCAGCTCATGCGCTTAGGGTAATTTATTGGCAGTCACATAGGCATCACAGGTTTCCAGTAAGGTTACAAAGGAGAGATACCGGCCTTACAGCCATTTCACGGCAACTGAATTTTTGATACCTCTGGCCTCTGACGAAGCGGCAGTTGCCGTGAAATGGCTGTAAGGCCGGTATCTCTCCTCTGTAACCTTACTGGAAGCCTGTGATGCCTATGTGACTGCCAATAAATTACCCTAAGCGCATGAGCTGGTGCTCTAACTTTCTTTCTTCTACTGGTGATTGATGATTACAGGTTTTGAACGTGAGCACAGCCATCAATAGGGGCAGTCCATAGAGCTTATCTGCAGCAGCATCTGGTGCCTACCTAACCCTCTCTTCATAGAGAATTCTAATTGCTTCTGAGAATGACTCTGGTAAGGGGTGTCCTTCTAGTACTTCATTAAACAATGAGCCTAATTTGGGGGCTAAAATATCAGAATAACATTGGTAGAATTCAGAGGGAAGGCAGTCAGACCCAGGGGTCTTATTGGGTTTAAGATCTACTATAGCCTCTTGAACCACTTCAGTGGAGATAGGCTGGTCAAGAACTAGCCTGTTTTGCTTAGACAGGGTTGGCATGTCTATGCCAATTTAGGTAATTGCCTAATTCCTCAGTAGTGTAGCGGGTTCTAGTAGAGTATAGAGTTTTATAAAAGATCTTAAGGTATCGTTAATTTGTTCTGGGTCCACCAGTAGAAAATTATTGCGGGCAAGAATAGTTGGAATAGCTGTAGGGACATTCGAATCTTTGGAGAGCCAGACAAGTAGTTTGCTATTTTTATCGCCGTATTCTAATATACGCTGTGTTTGGTGTAAGAGGGCGGTTTTTGTTAGGGATGTCTGAGCAAGTCTCCACTGTCTAATTAGTTGTGGCCAGGTTCTCCAGTGTTCAGGGGAGTTATCCTGTACAAAGATATTTTCAGCATCCTTAGCTTGATTTTTTAAGGCTTAGTATATGCGCTCTGGCATTTGCTTTGAATGCTTTAAGTTCAGTCATGTATTGACCCCTAATGACCGCTTTACCCGCATCCCAGACGATAATGTCAGAAGTAGAGTCTGTATTTACCTCCCAGTAGTTGCGCAAGGTATGAGAAATTTGTGATTGGAGATGTGGTTCATTAATATAGAAGCAGGAAATTCTCCACAATCTATCCTTAGGTTTGGTAGAGATCACCAACGTAAGGGAGATGGGAGATGGTCAGATATTCCTGAGGGAAGTATCTATAGCATGTACTTGGGCAAGTGTGGGGGGGGGGGGGGGAGTAGCAAAAGCTAGGTCTATACGAGACAGAGCGGTGTGCCGAGGAGAAACATGTATAGGCATTGCTGGTGGGGTGTTTCCACCTCCACAGGTCTTGCAAATGATTCCCTTAAGCCCAAACTTTAAGGTCACAGCCATCTCTGGCTGAACCACTAGTTCTGTCTAGCAGAGGATCCACAGCAAGGTTGAAATCACCCATTATGATAAGTCTGCCACCATGCCACCTGGTGGATTTAGCAACAACATCATAGAGAAGTTGTTTGTTGACTGGCAGAGGTACATATAAGCCTGCTAGAGTGTATTCAAGACCGTAAAGTTCAAAATTAAGCAAAACAAAGCGTCCTTGGTCATCGCAGCATGAGTCTAAGATCCGCAGCGGAACAGATTTGTGAATGAGTACTGAAACTCCTCTGGAGTAAAAAGAGTGATAATGCTGCGATACCCATGTACGCCTGAGTGCTAGTATTTGGTTACCTATCAAGTGTGTTTCAAGCAGGATACATATATGGAATATACTGTTTCAAGTAGTTAAAAACTAAGGATCTTTTGATTTTAGAACCTTGTCCTCTTGTATTCCAACAAATACACTTAAGTGTGTCCATTTGATAAGGTTAGTAATAATATTTGCAGTATCATTTTACATATATATATATACATATACATACATATACATATATATATACATATATATATATATATATATATACATATAATATATACATATATATATATATATACACATATATATATATATATATATATATATATATACACACATATATATATATATATATATATATATATATATATATATATACATATATATATATATATATATATACATATATATACATATATATATATATACATATATATATATATATACATATACATATATATATATATATATATATATATATATATATATATATATATATATATATACATATATATATACATATATACATATATATATATATATTATATATATATATACATATACATATACATATATACATATACATAATATATATATATATATATATACATATACATACATATATATACATATATATACATATATATACATATACATACATATATATACATATATATACATATATATACATATACATACATATATATACATACATATACATACATATACATACATATACATATATACATACATATACATATATACATATACATATATATATATACATATACATACATATATATACATACATATACATACATATACATACATATACAATACATATACATATATACATACATATACATATATACATATACATATATATATATACATATACATATACATATACATACATATACTATATATA
>NC_090655.1:280845634-281010000 GCF_040937935.1 Hyperolius riggenbachi
GATAAACAGCCTGGAACAGCACACACACACTGTACACACTGTACGTACACACACACACACACACACACACACATATATAGCTGGATGTAACAATGAGAAGTGATAAGAATAGTACATAGAGCTGTGAGTCTAGCTTATTAACATAGTATGTGGGCTAGGAGTTGTAGGCAAGGCACATATTACCCCCCCCCCCCCCCCCCCCCCCCCAGAAATATGAAAGATCTGCTGCACATTAAATTAAGTTGTGTAGACGTATAATAGGCATCAGTATTATTTTCTATGTGCGACTGTCACAGCAGTTTGTTTGTAGCATACTAAATCCAGTACAGACAGATATTAATTCGGACAGAATACTATGTAACAATACTGGCAGCGCTACTCCAGGCTGCATCCCGGGGACCAGAGAGAGTGCAAACTGAGTCCAGGGGGGGAAAGTTATGTGGACGGAGAGAGAGGGCCGTTACTAGAAATGGCGCACGCGAACTATTAATGGCGGGAGATTTAAATAAAGGTATTTAGCGGCCATAACACCTTAAATATAGCCCACACATTAAAATCTATATAAGCCCCCAGAATAACAGCCCGGAGCAGCACGTACCCAAACATGTACATCTAGAATCAGCAATGAGAAGCTACACTAATAACATATAAAGCAGCAGGATTAGCTTGATAATAGCTTAGTAAGTTATACCCAGATCATAAACCACAACACAGAGGGAGTATTGCAGAGCCAGGGAGCAGCGGAAGAATAGGGGGAGCCAGGTCCAATATGTCCAAGTGCTATGTTCCGATGTGACATGTGGGCAGGCAAAAAAAATGACAGGCAGTCACCAAAAATGAGCAAAAGTCCAAAAACACACAGAATAACCATGCAACGGGAAAAAGAAAAAACACAAACTGTTTCTGAACATGTAGTAGTGCCTATAGCAAGCCGTAATCCAGAAAGGCCATACAGTAAATAGAAGCAAAGGGTCGTGTTGTAATAACAGCATATTAGCTTGTTGAGAGAGCAGGAGATATGGTATAGAGAACTCCATACATATAAGGCCCTAGGACTAGAATAGTCAGTATCTTGAGAGGCACTTTACTTACAGTTTAAGAGCAAAGGAGGAATAAGCCAGCTAGGTTGAAGGCAAAGGCCTCAATTCACTGAGCTTTATCAAACACTTTATCAAACATTTGATAATTTACCTCATGGGTAAAATCTAATTTTGAATTGACTAAGGTGTTATAGATTTATCGAATGTTTTACTGATAAAACGTTCAATAAATCTATAACACCTTAGTGAATTCAAATTAGATTTTACCCATGAAGTAAATTATCAAACGTTTGATAAAGTGTTTGATAAAGCTTAGTGAATTGAAGACAAAGACTCTATCCAAGTCAAGGCGTCTCCAGGAGTTTTGAAAAATTTTGTTTCCCCTTCGTACTCAACCCTGAGTTTAGCCGGGAACAGCATAGCATGTGCTATGTTGCGGTCTCGTAGCTTAGACTTGACCTGTGCGAATGCCCGGCGTTCTTTTTGCGTTTCGGCAGTAAAGTCTGGGAACAACATCAGACGCTGATTTTCAAAAAACAGGTCTCCTACCTTCCTTGCAGCTGCCAGAATGTTATCCCGGGCTCTGACGGTTAACCCTCTGGGCGATACAATTGCATCGCCCAGGAGGGGGCGCAGCACTTTTTTTAAATTTTTTAAATCATAGCCGCTGCGCAGCGGCATCCCCCCACTCACTCCGATCGCCTTCGGCAATCAGAGTAAGCAGGAAATCCCGTTCAGAACGGGATTTCCTGCTGGGCTTCCCCGGTCGCCATGGCGACGGGGCGGGATGACGACACCAACGTCATGGACGTCGTGACGTCAGAGGGAGTCCCGATCCACCCCTCAGCGCTGCCTGGCACTGATTGGCCAGGCTGCGCAAGGGGTCCGGGGGGGCTGCACGGCACGGCGGGTAGCGGCGGATCGGCGGCGATCGGAAGTTACGCGCAGCTAGCAAAGTGCTAGCTGCAAGTAAAAAACAAAAAAAAAAAAAATTATGCAAATCGGCCCACCAGGGCCTGAGAAATCCTCCTGCGCGATATACCCCAAGCTCAGCTCGGGATTATTGCCCAGGAGGTTAAGATCTTAAAGATGAGAGCATGAGGTGGTGCTCCTGGTGGGTTGCGTTTATTGGCAACTCTATGGGCCCTTTCAATCACAAATAGTGGGGAGAAGGTATCCTCAGGGGAAGGCGTCTCAGCAGTTTCTCCACGAAGTCAGGCACGTCTTTACCTTCGCTGCCCTCTGGGAGGCCGAGGAGACGGAGATTATTACGCCGATTCCTATTTTCGGAATCCACCGCTCTCTCCTCCAGGCTTTTAATCCTGCGCTGCATTGCAGGGATCTCTGCGCCATGTGCTCGTACGGTATCCTCTGTGTCTGAGGTCCGCCTTTCTACTGCGCTGAATCTTTCTCGGATAGTGGACATGTCCTGCCTGCATCTAGAATGGTCGATTTTTAGGGTAAGAGCCGTTTGGCAAGATTGCAAGGCTTCCATGATGGTATTCACATAAGGTGGAAGCGGCTCCTGTTCATCCTCCGCCATATTAGATTCCGTCTCTTTGTCCTCTTTAGTCTTTGACTTTTGTGCAGAGGGAGTAGCCATTGTGTTTAGCTTTGTCTCCTTTCTCCCTATTGTTTTGCTTGGCACGTTGAGACATGGCTGGAGCTTCGTATGGATGGTATCGTGCTGAAAGTTGTTTTTCCCGGGAACGGCCTGCAGCAGCGTCCCAATCAGGAGAAGCAAGGCCGAGTTCCGCAGAGCCCTCCGGAAGTGGAGCAGACCAATCCTCCAGTTTGTAGAGAGAAGTGTTCCCGACACTATGGAGTGCATTTTTTGGGAAGTAATTAGTCGTGTTCAGGCAGTGGTAGTTGTGAAAAATAAGGCCAGGCAGCGAAGCCCCTCACAACACGTCCGCTCAGGTCGCCATGTTGACCACGCCCCCCTCTGTATCCATTTCTGCTGCTTATGTATTATCTCTACCTACATATGTTGCTCCCCTCCTCCATACTAAAGAGCTGGCTGCTTACCCCCCTCCCCATCCACGCAACAGGACAGGCTTCTCCCCTCTCCATACTACAGATCAAGCTGCTCCTCTCCTCCCCTGTCCTAGGTGGGCAATCCTGGGAATAAAGAGGACCTGTATATCTCTCTGGTGGGTTTCTGTTACTGGATACATCTGTAGGAAACACACACACTGACTGAATACATTGTCTCTATGTGATTATCAGATGATGGGGGATCTAGGTGGACAATCCTGGGAATAAAGAGGACCTGTACATCTCTCTGGTGGGTTTCTGTTACTGGATACATCTGTAGGAAACACACACAGTGACTGAATACATTGTCTCTATGTGTTTATCAGATGATGGGGGATCTAGGTGGATAATCCTGGGAATAAAGAGGACCTGTACATCTCTCTGGTGGGTTTCTGTTACTGGATACATCTGTAGGAAACACACACACTGACTGAATACATTGTCTCTATGTGTTTATCAGATGATGGGGGATCTAGGTGGGCAATCCCGGGAATAAAGAGGACCTGTACATCTCTCTGGTGGGTATCTCTTACTGGATACATCTGTAGGAAACACACACACTGACTGAATACATTGGCCTTGATTCATAAAGCATTACCGCATGCGGTAATGCTGAAAACAGCAGACTTTCCCGAGCACTTAGCAAAGTGTCAATTTATAAAGGCTGTTACCGCATGAAAAACTAAAATTACCGACCAGGGAGGAAAATTACCGACTTGGCTGTAATTACCTCCAACACATGTCAGTAAATTGACAGCAAATGTCAATTCATAATACCTTCAACAAGCGGTAAGCCTGACGATAATTACTGACACCTCTGGTGAGGTCCTAACAATGCAAAGTGCAGGGAGCCGAAAGTCTGTGCAGGGAGCCGAAGTCTCTGTGAGTCTGTGCAGGGAGCCGAAGTCTCTGTGAGTCTGTGCAGGGAGCCGAAGTCTCTGTGAGTCTGTGCAGGGAGCCGAACTTCTGCTGTACCGCTCAATGTGCTGTGGTAATTTACCTAACTTCAAAAGGCAGCTGTAAAAATCTTTAGGAATTAGCACACAAAGGTCTAAAATACTGAATGCGGTATTTTCCCTCCCAGATTTGTTTTTTCCGCAAAGCCTTTTATGAATTGAGGCCATGGTCTCTGTGTTTATCAGATAATGGGGGGGATCTAGGTGGACAATCCCGGGAATAAAGAGGACCTGTACACCTTTCTGGTGGGATGCTGTTACTGGATACATCTGTAGGAAACACACACACTGACTGAATACATTGTCTCTATGTGTTTATCAGATGATGGGGGATCTAGGTGGACAATCCTGGGAATAAAGAGGACCTGTACATCTCTCTGGTGGGTTTCTGTTACTGAATACATCTGTAGGAAACACACACACTGACTGAATACATTGTCTCTATGTGTTTATCAGATGATGGGGGATCTAGGTGGACCACAAGTACTGCTCTCTGCTTTATAAGAAATGAAAGTCTCCTCTTACCCGGTGATGTGAGGGGCGGCTGATTCTCCATCATGGCGTCCTTGTAGAGGTCCTGGTGTTCTTCTATATACTGCCACTCCTCCATGGAGAAATAGATGGAGACATCCTGACACCTTATAGGAACCTAAAACACAGAACAATACAGTCACCACCCAAACATGCCTTACTGTTATTGGATAATGTCCCATAATTCCCAACATCTCTCACCTCTCCTGTCAGAAGCTCAATCATCTTCCTGGTGATTTCCAGAATCTTCTGCTTGGTGTGTCCCTCAGATATCAGGGAGTGAGGTGGGGGCACCGTGATGGTCACATGATCACTAGACTTCACTGGAGGACAATTCTGTAAGGAAAAACCAACAATAATGTCACATGATTTCCCAGAATCCCTTCCTCCTCCTTGGTCAGCTGTGTGTTGTATTAACAGAGATATGAGTGATGTCATATGACCTTCCAGAACCCTCCTCACCTCTCCGGTTAGCAAGTTGATGATGTCCTGGGTAAGATTCACAACGGTCTCATTCAAGTTAACCTTTTGCTCCATTTTAAAGCAACTGAAGCTTGTCTGACTTTCCATCATGGTGTCCTTGTAGAGGTCCTGGTGTCCTTCTATATACTGCCATTCCTCCATGGAGAAATAGACTGTGACATCCTGACACCTCATAAGAATCTGACAGACACAAAAATACAGTCACCACCCAGACACACCCCTCACTGTTACTGGACAAGGTCCCATAATTCCCACCAGAGCTGTGGAGTTGATACAAAAATTATCCAACTTTTCAGTTTCTGATTCCTCCGAATCCTCTAATTAGCATATAACAATCTTGTGGATGGAAAGTATGTAACATAGAAGGTATTTCATCACTGCCAAAGCTTAGGAATTTTAAAGCCATATTAAGATGACATCTGCTTTTGGGAATAAAAAGTTCATGGCCAAGAAGCTGACACTCTACCCTGTCAGTCATCCTGACCTGTCATTGTCGACATGAATGCCCCAGTAAGCTGTCTGTATAATAAGATTCACTGGGGCCCCATATCAGCCGAGTTCCAGCATGTAGCCCTGCCACCTTGCAGAAAAAGGCTTCTACCTTTTCTGTTTCTGATAGAGAAGAAAAGGCCAGGGCCATTTTCTGCAAGGGGCAAATCTATGCTCCAGAACACAGCTGATACAGGGTTCCAGTAAATCATATTAAACTGACAATGTGTTGGGACACTAACTTTTGAGCATTAGTGTACCTCTGAGTTGTTGTTTTTTATGTACACTAGAGATGCATTTTAACTAAACTTAGAATATTACTGTAGAGCAGCTGTTAAATAGAGAATCCAAATTAGTCCTTAGTAAGAGTACTTGTAGAGGGTACAGACAGGAACAAAGAACATCTATCAGGCCCTAGGCAATGTAATTGTGGGGTACATGTAAGAGTGATGTGCAGGTACTCTGCAGGGGAATAAGGAGATTCTTCCTCTATTACACATTCTTCATGTACAATCTGACCAAGGATCAGGCCCTAGGCAATGTAACTGTGGGTACATGTAAGAGTGATGTGCAGGTACTCTGCAGGAGAATGAGGAGATTCCTCCTCTATTACACATTCTTCATGCACAATCTGAGCATGGATCAGGCCATAGGCAATTTAACTGTGGTACATGTAAGAGTGATGTGCAGAAACTCTGCAGGGAAATGAGGGGATTCTTCCTCTATTACACAATCTTCATGTACAATCTGAACATGGATCAGGCCCTAGGCAATGTAACTGTGGGTACATGTAAGAGTGATGTGCAGGTACTCTGCAGGAGAATGAGGGGATTCTGCCTCTATTACACATTCTTCATGCACAATCTGAACATGGATCCGGCCCTAGGCAATGTAACTGTGGGTACATGTAAGAGTGATGTGCAGGTACTCTGCAGGAGAATGAGGGGATTCTTCCTCTATTACACATTCTTCATGCACAATCTGAACATGGATCAGGCCCTAGGCAATGTAACTGTGGGTACATGTAAGAGTGATGTGCAGGTGCTCTGCAGGGGAATGAGGAGATTCTTCCTCTATTACACATTCTTCATGCACAATCTGAACTAGGTTTATGGGTGATAGACAACACCTCTGTGTTCAATGTGCACAACATTCTCAGTGGATTCCCTGCAGCTCTGTGGGGAGTGCATATGTAGAGTAATACTGTGTAACTAAATTCGTAGTCACCAAACCCAGTTTTAATAACATATCAAAGTACTTGATGTAATGGGCAAAGGGACTGCATAAATTTGCATACAAAATTTGTATAAACCAGCATCAATGCAGAATTATTTTCATCTCATTGACCATCTCTATTAGTGACACGGCTACACATCAGGCTTTATACTTACAGCATAGATGTTATTTAGTATATATAAGAGATTCCTGTGTACACATCATATACAGTCACAATCAGATGTGTATATTTGACTTTAAAAATACGGGGACTGCTTTATTGAAGCAGCACAAATAACGTATTTATTGATATTATTTTTTGTGGATTACGCATGGCTATCACTGTATACATTTATATACAAGTTATTTATGGTAACTATTACCTGAAAAATTGATTTTTTTTAAATTTCTATTTTAATTACAGTTTCCATTTATTAGGAGTCGGTGCATTTTGTTACAGACTCCAACTCCACAGCTCGTATTCCAGCACCGCTCACCTCTCCTGTCAGCAGCTCCATCATCTTCCTGGTGACTTCCAGAATCTTCTTCCTCTTCCTTCTCTCTGGTCTCATGGAAAATGGCATCAGGCAGAAATGAGGGGACACTGGGATAAGGGATGGTTTATGTAGAAAGTGAGGTGAAGTTGAGGGTTCAACAGATGCACTTTTTGGCAATGTAAACACCTAGTAGAGAGAACAGTTGATAGTACAGAAAGTCCAAGAATTCCCTTAACTGCTCCGGTCAGCTGTGTTTTATAAACAGATAAGAGTGATGTCATGTGACCTCCCAGAATCCTCCTCACCTCTCCAGTCAGCTGTGTGTTTTATCAATAGAGATAAGAGTGATGTCATGTGACCTCCCCGAATCCTCCTCACCTCTCCGGTCAGCTGTGTGTTTTATTAACTGAGATAAGAATGATGTCATGTGACCTCCCAGAATCCTCCTTACCTATCTGATCACCTGTATGTTATATTGGAGATAAGAGTGATGTCATGTGACCTCCCAGAATCCCCCCAACCTCTCCAGTCACCTGTGTGTTTTATAACTAGAGATAAGAGTGATGTCATGTGACCTCCCAGAATCCCTATTACCTCTCCAGTCCCCTGTGTGTTATATTACTAGAGCTAAGAGTGATGTCATGTGACCTCCCAGAATCCCCCTCACCTCTCCGGTCACCTGTGTGTTATATTACTAGAGATAAGAGCGATGTCATGTGATCTCCCAGAATCCCCCTCACCTCTCTGGTCAGGTGTGTGTTTTATTAACTGAGATAACAGTGACATCATGTGACCTCCCAGAATCCTCCTCACCTCTCCAGTCAGCAGAGAGAAGACCTCCTGGATGAGGTTTAGTAACTTCTTACTCATGTGACTCCAGCCCTCCTCCATACTTGCTGATGTGGTCATGAATTTCCTCTCTATAGAAGAAAAGCAAGGCAGAATGGTACAGTATTACATCAGTCAGATCAGACAAAAAAACATGCTGATCCCCTCTCCATACTACAGAACAGGCTGCACCCCCCCCCTCCTTCATACTACAGAACAGCAGGCTGCTCACCCCCCCCCCCCCCCTTTTTCCATACTACAGAGCAGTCTACGCCCCCTCCCCCTCTCCACTCCCCCCCTCTCCATACTACAGAACAGGCTGTTCCCCTCCTCCCCATCCATACTACAGAAAAGGCTGTTCCCTCTCCTCTCCATACTACAGAACAGGCTGCTCCCCTCCTCTTCCCCTCTCCATACTACAGAACAGGCTGCTCCCCTCCTCCTCCCCTCTCCATACTACAGAACAGGCTGCTCCCCTCCTCCTCCCCTCTCCATACTACAGAACATACTGCTCCCCTCCTCCTCCCCTCTCCATACCACAGAACATACTGCTCCCCTCCTCCTCCCCTCTCCATACCACAGAACATACTGCTCCCCTCCTCCTCCCCTCTCCATACCACAGAACATACTGCTCCCCTCCTCCTCCCCTATCCATACTACAGAACAGGCTGCTCCCCTCCTCCCCTCTCCATACTACAGCACAGGCTGCTCCCCTCCTCCTCCCCTCTCTATACTACAGAACAGGCTGCTCCCCTCTTCCTCCCCTCTCCATACTACAGAACAGGCTGCTCCCCTCTTCCTCCCCTCTCCATACTACAGAACAGGCTGCTCCCCTCCTCTTCCCCTCTCCATACTACAGAACAGGCTGCTCCCCTCCTCCTCCCCTCTCCATACTACAGAACATACTGCTCCCCTCCTCCTCCCCTCTCCATACTACAGAACATACTGCTCCCCTCCTCCTCCCCTCTCCATACTACAGAACATACTGCTCCCCTCCTCCTCTCCATACTACAGAACATACTGCTCCCCTCCTCCTCCCCTATCCATACTACAGAACAGGCTGCTCCCCTCCTCCCCTCTCCATACTACAGAACAGGCTGCTCCCCTCCTCCTCCCCTCTCCATACTACAGAACAGGCTGTTCCCTCTCCCTCCCCTATCCATACCACAGAACAGGCTGCTCCCCTCCTCCCCTATCCATACTACAGAACAGGCTGCTCCCCTCCTCCTCCCCTCTCTATACTACAGAACAGGCTGCTCCCCTCCTCCTCCCCTCTCTATACTACAGAACAGGCTGCTCCCCTCCTCCTCCCCTCTCCATACTACAGAACAGGCTGTTCCCTCTCCCTCCCCTATCCATACCACAGAACAGGCTGCTCCCCTCCTCCCCTATCCATACTACAGAACAGGCTGCTCCCCTCCTCCTCCCCTCTCTATACTACAGAACATACTGCTCCCCTCCTCCTCCCCTCTCTATACTACAGAACAGGCTGCTCCCCTCCTCCTCCCCTCTCCATACTACAGAACATACTGCTCCCCTCCTCCCCTCTCCATACTACAGAACAGCCTGCTCCCCTCCTCCCCCCTCCCCTATCCATACTACAGAACAGGCTTCTCCCCTCCTCCTCCCCTCTCCATACTACAGAACAGCCTGCTCCCCTCCTCCCCCCTCCCCTATCCATACTACAGAACAGGCTGCTCCCCTCCTCCTCCCCTCTCCATACTACAGAACAGGCTGCTCCCCTCCTCCTCCCCTCTCCATACTACAGAACAGGCTGCTCCCCTCCTCCTCCCCTCTCCATACTACAGAACAGGCTGCTCCCCTCCTCCTCCCCTCTCCATACTACAGAACAGGCTGCTCCCCTCCTCCTTTCTCCATACTACAGAACAGGCTGCTCCCCTCTCCATACTACAGAACAGGCTGCTCCCCTCTCCATAGTACAGAACATGCCACTTCCACTCCTCCCCATACTACAGAAAAGGCTGCTCCTCTCCTCCTCTCTCCATACCACAGAACTGGCTGCATTGCTTCTCCCCCCCAGCCCACTGCAGAACTGGCTGTACTCCTCCCCTTCCTCCAATTCTACACACAAACACACTTCATACAACAGAACATGCTTCTCCCCTCTCCATACTACAGAACAGGCCGCTCCCCTCCCCTCCTCCATAACCCTATCCCTCTCTGCTCTCCTCAAACAGCATGTACCCCTCCCCCCTGCTCTCCCTACACAGCATGTACGCCTAATCACAAGAAATTGTATGCGTGCATTGCCCCCATACAACCGGGGGGGGGGGCTGCGGGGCCCCAGGCTCTCTCACTGCCTAGGGACCACAGCGACACCCCGGAGGTGGAGGCTGGGCAACGCAGACGACCCCCCCAAGCGTGGCCAGCACCAGGGGGGGCCATCCGCACCCACCTCCCAAAAATTTAAAACCAGGCACTTACCTTAACGTCCATTGCGTTCTGCTACTGCGCATCGACTCGGGGCACTGCATAGAACAGGAGTGACGCATGGGTCACCCCGAGCTGTGAAGCTCAGGGCTGGCTCACACAATGGGAAGCCTCCTCGTGGCGCTCCTGGATAAGTGCTATAAAGCATGAACTAATTCCCGCAGGGATTGGTTTTTGACCCTGCAAAGTTTGGCATGCGAAAGCAAATGCATTTTTGCGTGAGCATGTCTCATGGTAAGCCATTTTAGCCAGATTTGCACAGCCAGACTTGTAAGGGTTAAGCTTGATGTTGAGCACGCATACAATTTCTTGTGATTAAGCTTTATGCAATTCTGTCCTTTGGAGGCAGGTGGTGGACGGCTTGCTCTTGTAGTGGGCTGTCTGTGCCTGTCCTCCCCCCCCCCCCCCTTCTGGAGAGGTGTGTGAGCCAGCCCTGAGCTTCACAGCTCGGGGTGACCCATGCGTCACTCCTGTTCTATGCAGTGCCCCGAGTCGATGCGCAGTAGCAGAACGCAATGGACGTTAAGGTAAGTGCCTGGTTTTAAATTTTTGGGAGGTGGGTGCGGATGGCCCCCCCCCGGCGCTGGCCACGCTTGGGGGGGTCATCTGCGTTGCCCAGCCTCCACCTCCGGGGTGTCGCTGTGGTCCCTAGGCAGTGAGAGAGCCTGGGGCCCCGCAGCCCCCCCGGTTGTATGGGGGCAATGGGAAGCCTCCTCGTGGCGCTCCTGGATAAGTGCTATAAAGCATGAACTAATTCCCGCGGGGATTGGTTTTTGACCCTGCAAAGTTTGGCATGCGAAAGCAAATGCATTTTTGCGTGAGCATGTCTCATGGTAAGCCATTTTAGCCAGATTTGCACAGCCAGACTTGTAAGGGTTAAGCTTGATGTTGAGCACGCATACAATTTCTTGTGATTAAACAGCATGTACGCCTCCCCCCTGCTCCCCCTACGCAACACACACTGTACACACACTGTACACACACTGTACACACACTGTACACACACTGTACACACACTGTACACACACTGTACACACACACACACACGTACACACACTGTACACACACTGTACACACACACACTGTACACACACTGTACACACACACACACACACACACACATATACACACTGTACACACACACACACTGTACACACACACACTGTACACACACACTGTACACACACACTGTATACACACACATACTGTACCTCTCCCCCTCCCTGCTCATTGGAGAGTCTGAGAAGAAAATAAGAAACTTTAACGTACTTCCTCTCCCGCCGTCCAAAGTGCATCCTAACCCCTCCCCCACTTCCACTTTTTACCTAAAAAAAAGTCACACTGTACACACACTGTACACACACATACACACACTGTACACACACACACACACACACACACACACACACACACACACACACAGTACACACACACACACAGTACACACACACACACACTGTACACACACACTGTACAGTGTACACACACACACACTGTACACACACACTGTACACACACACACTGTACACACACACACACACACTGTACACACACACTGTACACACACACTGTACACACACACTGTACACACACACTGTACACACACACACACACACACACACACACACTGTACACACACATATATACACACTGTACACACACACACCACACACTGTATACACACACATACTGTACCTCTCCCCCTCCCTGCTCATTGGAGAGTCTGAGAAGAAAATAAGAAACTTTAACGTACTTCCTCTCCCGCCGTCCAAAGTGCATCCTAACCCCTCCCCCACTTCCACTTTTTACCTAAAAAAAAGTCAGCCTGTGCGTTCCACCGTTTCCGGTATATATGCGTTTCAACACTCTACTCTCCTTCACTTTCGGCATCCGTATTCCACCTAAGCAGATAGCTCTCCACCTGGTGGACAAATGCGGAACTGCAGCCTGTTTAACTGCAATCATCTGCCCAAGAGAGATTTGCTGTAAGAGATAATCAAAAGAACTGTATCTTTTTTTTAGTTTTTGTTTTTTTTTGTTTTGTTTACATTAAAGGGGTTTTCTTGCATGTTTTAAAAAACAAAAACTGACACTTACCTGGAGCTTTTATCAGCCCCCTGCAGCTGCAATGTCCCGTGCTGTCCTCCTCCGATGCTCCGTTCCCCGCCGCTGACACCGGTCTAATTATTCATCTGACTAGACAAATAGAATTGCGTGCTCTGCATTTTTAATGGCATTTTTAGTGGCAATAACATCTGCCAGAAGAGTGTCGGAGCTGCAGGCTTTGAAGCGGACCCAAACCAAACATTTTTGTAATTCAAAATATTTAGTTGAACCACTTTTTTTTTTTTGTTTTTTTTTTTTTTGTTTACATTAAAGGGGTTTTCTTGCATGTTTTAAAAAACAAAAACTGACACTTACCTGGAGCTTTTATCAGCCCCCTGCAGCTCAGGGGAGGACTGGGGCCTTTTAGTCTGGAGGGAAAACACAAGCTAGAGGCCTGTTTTCATAGCAGTCCAAGCCCAAATTATGTCACACATGAGCCCCACATGCTATATACCAGCAGTCACGTGAGGTGCCAATGCAGAAATACAGTAAGGACACTTGAGGGACAGCATGACAGGTAAAGTATAATGCACAGGCATCCGGGGGCACATAATATATTTGGAGGGACAATGGCCCGGGTTTCCATCACGTTCATCGTTCGTGATTATTGCACTTGATTGACCTGAGATTTCCCAGCATCTCAGATCAATACATTCAGCTCATTTCCACCCGAAATCAGTCAAATCGTTGATTGGGCATGCTTGTGGCAGCACAGATTTTCATCTGATTCGATAATAATTATCAAAAAGGTTGGTGGATCGGCCAGCCCTAAATCATTAAATGAGGGGCAGCCTGGGGGGAAATCTCCCCCCTTCCCCCTGGCCAGTCCTCCCCTGCTGCAGCTGCAATGTCCCGTGCCGTCCTCCTCCGATGCTCCGTTCCCCCGCCGCTGACACCGGTCTAATTATTCATCTGACTAGATGAATAGATCTGCGACACATACAAAGATAAATAAACACTCCTTCAAGCCTATGAGCATTTCAGTGCATGCTTTTCACCCTTCTCTTTTCATAACTAGGGTTATACAGGTGGCAGCCATTAGCAATTCCTCCTTTGCCAGACACCTCCTACTCCACCAGTCTGCCGGACAGATCAGCTTCCAGCGTGTCAGCGATTAGCTGCCACACGTGCATCACTGTTTACATCGGCAGAGCGCGTATTGAGAATGCGTCCTCCGCTTGCCCAATGTAATATGAGAATCACCCTGCATTCCAATGACGTCAGCCACCTGTCGGGACCCGGAAGACCGGGCAGTGGTGTGCTGACGTCTCTGGGTAACAGACCTTACAAGGACTCTGAAAATTGCGCAAAAGGTGGATCAGCGCAACTTAATAGGTTGCATGCAAGCTGTTACAGGAAACTAACATCCTCCTCCAGTGGTAGACAGGTCATGTGTATGCTCGGTGTGTATTTTATCCCACAAGTGGGGCTTGCACTCTTTTGCAGGTAGGCACTTGTCTGTTTTTAAGTAGCGCTGTTCATTTCCTTGCTATGTACTAATTTAATTTGTTTTTGGTCAGCTGCTCCCACTTAACAGCCATGCTTTTGGTGTATATGCAGAGCTTCTGTTTGGGTTCAAGGTGCGTTTGTAGTTTCTGGGGGGGCTCAGCGCACCTCTGATTGGAGGCCATTCGGAGGCGGCCTGGTGTTGCGCTGATCCACCTTTTGCGCAATTTTCAATTTTTGACTTTATTTGATTAGCCGCACCCAGGCTATGCATATACATAGGTTAGGATTTAGTTAGTGTTAGGCCCCTCCCATGGAGGATCGACTTCTTCGCAGTGGGAGGGACGAGTACTTAATAGGTTGCATGCAAGCTGTTACAGGAAACCAACATCCTCCTCCAGTGGTAGACAGGTTATGTGTATGCTCGGTGTGTATTATATCCCACAAGTGGGGCTTGCACTCTTTTGCAGGTAGGCACTTGCCTGTTTTTAAGTAGCGCTGTTCATTTCCTTGCTACTTACAAGGACTCTACCAACGTACATACATTGGATGTCTCTAGATCACTTACTACATGTGAAGAAACGCGGAAAAGCCGCCGTCTCTCAAGGTGAGGCGGCTGTCTCCGCGTCCAGCATGGCGTCACAACGCGGAAAAACCGCCGCATGCCGCATAGGCAGAGCGGCGGAATCCGCATTGGTAACGGCGGAATCCGCATCAGAGGCGGCCCCCGCACTAGATACATTGCATGACAGTACTGGTGTGGCTGAGACTGATAGTCCACCAAGATTCAGACTTACACGCGCGCGAGCACAGAGGCAAAGTTTAAATAGCTGTTAGAAGGGAGTCGGCTGATCAGCTGGGTCAGCTGACAAATTCCACTGCTCTCATTGGACCAGCAATTAGGGAGGTCCTGGAAAGGTCCTAGAGTATATATACTGCTGGTTGTTCACTTGTTCTTTGTCTGGCGTGCGATCACATATGTGGGAGCACCCAGATCCGTAGTCAGATCCGCAAGTGTGCCGGGACCAGCTGGAGCTGTAATCCTACACTTAGCTAGATTCTGTTGATAGCTAAAGTACTAGTTTGATTGTGATTATCTGTTATGACTTTTGCCTGCCTTGACTATCCTCCTGAACTCTGATCTTGTACCTCGATATTTCTGATACTCTGTTGCCGAACTCCGGCTCGTTCCTTGACTCTGCTTCTGCCTCCTGATTTTGTACCCCGATATATCTGATACCCCGTTGCTGAACCCTGCCTGTACTTTGACTCCGCCTTTGCCTCCTGATCTTGTACTTTATCTGTCCGTGTGTGTACGACCTGGCTTGTCCGACCTCGAGAACCGACCTTACTGTTAGAGGCGGTTCCTCGCTCTGTTAGTAATCCTTCCTCCTGAAGGTTACTTCCAGTCTGTCCTTCCTACTGTCAGTCTGACTCCTCCCGTCTTGGAGAGCTCAGGTCTGCGGAAGGAATCTGTGCAGTACTCCTTGCTGCACTGAGGCCTAGTCCTCTAAGTGTTACTGTTACACCTAACACTACACTCTACTCAGGCGAACAGAGGTTAGTTTGTATATCGGATTATCGGTGAGACTGCAGATCACTTATAATCTGGTATATATCTGTATTTCCGGTGATACTGCAGATCACCGGTAATCAGATACTCTCTGCGCCCACCGATCGTTACAGAACGCCAGACCATAAACAGATGGACGCACACGCTGACCCTCTGACTGTGCTTGCCACTTCGGTGGATACTATCCATCAAGCACTGGACCAGCACAGAGCTTTGATTGAGTCCCTAACAGGCTCTGTGCAAACCCTTCAGACGTCAGTTGATTCGGTGCGATCCCCTCCTAGTGATGACATCCGTATGCCCGTACCAGACAAATTTTCCGGCCACAAGTCTGACTTCCGGAATTTTCAGAGTAGAGTGTTATCATATTTCGAGTTGAAACCCCGATCCTCGGGGACTGAGACCCAACGGGTCATTTTTATTAAAACCTTGTTAACTGGTGATTCCCAGTCCTGGGCATACAACCTGCCTCCCACTGATACAGCTCTGACCTCGGTAGAGGAATTTTTTAAGGCCATGGCAGTGATATACGACGACCCTGACCTTGCGGCAACCTCTGAGCGGAAGCTCAAACTTTTGCGGCAAGGCAGAGGTTCGGTCGAGGATTACGCGGCAGAATTTCGTAGGTGGTCAGTTACCGCCAGATTTGACACCTATGCCCTGTTAGATTACTTCCTGTCTGGGTTGTCGGATGAGGTCTCTGACCTAATGTTAAGCCAACCCGAACCCAAAACAGTCGATGAGGCCATCTCATCGGCCATTCGAATCGACCGTAGGCTACGCCATCTGAGACAGACTAGGGGCAGTCATCGGGTTAGGTCGACCTCTTACGCAGTGCCTCCCGCTACACCCCTAGTAACTCCGTCTCCCTCTGTCTCATCGCCTCCGGTCTTGCCTCCACCTGAGCCGATGCAGATCGGTCGGTCTAAGTTGCCCCAAGTGGAGAGAAGACGGAGATTGTCGGAACAACTCTGTTTATACTGTGGTGAAGGGGGGCATAGGGTACGAGACTGTTCCATTAAGCCTAATAGGGATAAGCCGGGAAAACGCTACCGCCTAGGAGTGATAAGGGGTGACACCCTAGACACCCAGCTCACACCCCTGAAAGAAAAACGATTGCTCCTCCCCTGTACGATTACATGGAGGGACAAATCTGAAGCCACGGAGGCCTTTATTGATTCAGGCTCCGCGGCTAATTTCATGAGTTCCGAATTTGCAGAGAAGTTGGACATTCCTCTCACCCCAGTAAAACCACCTATCCAGGTTACTGCCGTGGACGACTCCCCGTTACAAAGGGACCGTCCGCTGTCCCAGACACCAGAGGTGGAAGTCATTACTGGGGTATTGCATAGGGAGAGTTTACGCTTTTTTGTGTTACATATGACCACCTCCACCATTGTCCTAGGTATGCCCTGGCTGCAGCTTCATTCGCCACAGATTAATTGGGCGACAGGACAACTAACCAGTTGGTCAGACTTCTGTTCCCAACAGTGTCTAGGAAAAGTGATATTAGGTCAGACCAAGGTTCATGTGGAGGGTGTTCCCGAGCAATACTCCGAATTCTCGGATGTATTCTGCCCCAAGGCTGCTGATAGGTTACCTCCTCATCGCCCTTTCGATTGCCCCATCGATCTCCGTGCCGGTTGTATGCCCCCAGGGGTCACCTGTATAATTTGTCTGGACCAGAGAAAGGGGCTATGCAGGAGTACATCCGTGACAATCTGGCCAAGGGGTTCATTCGCCCCTCTCGCTCGCCTGCGGGGGCCGGTTTCTTTTTTGTTAAGAAAAAAGACGGAGGTCTTCGACCTTGCATCGATTATCGGGGCCTAAATAAAATCACGGTGAAGAATCGTTACCCGTTGCCATTAATAGACGATTTATTCACGCAGGTCACAGACGCTAAGATCTTTTCAAAATTGGATCTGAGGGGTGCATACAACCTGATCCGCATTAGAAAGGGCGATGAATGGAAGACGGCCTTCAACACACCCGACGGGCATTACGAGTACTTAGTGATGCCCTTCGGGTTGTGTAATGCACCAGCCGTCTTCCAGGAATTAATTGACGAGGTATTCAGGGAGGTGTTGGGTAGATTTGTGCTTGTATACCTTGACGATATACTAATCTACTCCAACAACCTCTCCGAGCACAGGGTCCATGTCAGATTTGTGCTAAACAAGCTGAGACAAAATCTGCTGTACGCCAAGTTGGAAAAATGTATTTTTGAAGTTACATCGGTCGCCTTTTTGGGGTACATAGTCTCCACCTCGGGCCTGTCTATGGACCCTGCCAAAGTATCCGCTGTTCTGGAGTGGCCTCAGCCGGTGGGGTTAAAGTCATTGCAACGTTTTCTGGGCTTTGCAAACTATTATAGAAGGTTCATAAAGGGGTACTCCACAGTTATTGCACCTCTCACCAGTCTCACTAGGAAAGGGGCAGATACTACTCACTGGTCGCCTGAGGCCCTACAGGCATTTTCGACCTTGAAGGAGCTGTTCTGCACGGCACCCATACTAAGACACGTAGACACTTCCTTCCCTTTTATTGTTGAGGTAGACGCCTCAGAAGTCGGGGTGGGGGCTGTGCTGTCTCAACGTTCAGGTTTACAGGGTAGATTGCACCCGTGTGCCTATTTTTCTCGGAGATTCTCTCCAGCAGAGAGAAACTATGATATAGGCAACAGGGAGCTCTTAGCCATTAAACTAGCCTTTGAAGAATGGCGTCATTGGTTAGAAGGAGCGGAGCATACTATTACGGTTTTTATTGACCACAAGAATCTGGAATACATCGAGGGGGCTAAGAGGTTAAGCCCTCGTCAGGCTCGATGGTCCCTGTTTTTTTTCAAGGTTCACATTCATGATTACGTACACCCCGGGCAGTAAGAATACTAAGGCAGATGCGCTATCCAGGTGCTTTGAACCAGAGACAGCACAGTCCTCCGTCCCTGAGACAATTGTTCCGCGAAAATTGGTGCTGGCTGCAATGGATACTTGGGAAGACTGGAAGGAGAAGTTGAGCCCCTTCCAGCAGGACATCCCGGAAGGGAAGCCTGAAGGGGTCATGTTCATTCCCTTGCCCTTTCGTCTTCAGATCCTTGAAATGTTCCACGCACATAAAAATGCTGGACATCCCGGAGTCGCCAGAACACAGGATCTTGTAGCCAGGTGTGCCTGGTGGCCCTCCCTGTCTGTTGATTGCAGGGAATTTGTTAGGGAATGTGCAATATGTGCTAAGAGTAAACCCTCCCGACTGGCACCTGTCGGTACCTTACAGCCTTTGCCCGCCCCGAGTGAGCCATGGACCCACTTGTCCATGGATTTCGTGTGTGAGCTCCCCAGGTCTGAGGGCATGTCGGTCATTTGGGTGGTAGTCGACCGCTTCAGCAAGATGGCCCATTTCGTGCCCTTGAAAGGACTCCCCTCGGCCCAGGAATTGGCCGACCTATTCATCATCCACATTTTCCGGCTGCATGGCATTCCGGAAAACATAGTGTCGGATAGGGGAGTCCAATTCATTTCTAGATTCTGGAGGGCATTTTGCCACCAAATGGGCATGAAGCTATCTTTCTCGTCCGGCTACCACCCACAGACCAATGGGCAGACTGAACGGATTAATCAGTCTATGGAGCAGTTCTTAAGATGTTATGTTGCGGAGGCGCAGAATGACTGGGTAAAATTTCTGGCCTTCGCAGAGTTCGCTCAGAACAATTTGAAAAATTCATCGTCTGGTTTTTCTCCGTTTCAGATTGTGACTGGGAGATCGCCTAAATTTTCCCCCTTGCCAGTTGCCTCTTCTCCGTTTCCAACCCTGGAAGTCTGGCAGAGGGCATTTAAAAACATCTGGGGGACGGTGAAGAGTAATCTGGAAAAAGCTTTCCAGAGTCAAAAGGGTCAGGCTGACAAGAGACGCTCGTTGGAGTGGAAGTTCCAGCCAGGAGACTTGGTCTGGGTGTCCACACGTCACTTGACCCTGAGACAGCCTTCAGATAAGTTGGGCCCCAGGTTTGTGGGTCCATTTGCGGTGGCTAAGAAGATCAATAACGTTACTTATTCCATTGATCTTCCCGCCAGCATGCGTGGGGTAAGGTCCTTCCATGTTTCCCTCCTTAAGCCAGCGGTCCATGTGGGTCCCACTCCTCCTCCTCCGGTGTTGGTAGATGATCAGCCTGAGTATGAGGTAGAGAGGATTTTGGACTCACGCATTGTACAAAACTCGGTACAATATCTCGTACATTGGAAAGGGTACGGCATTGAGGAGAGACAATGGGTACCGGGGAATCGCATGCATGCGGACGAATTAAGGAGGAAGTTTCACGCCTTACATCCCGAGAAACCTGGTAGGAGTTGTCCGGAGTCCACTCGTCGGGAGGGGGGTACTGTGAAGAAACGCGGAAAAGCCGCCGTCTCTCAAGGTGAGGCGGCTGTCTCCGCGTCCAGCATGGCGTCACAACGCGGAAAAACCGCCGCATGCCGCATAGGCAGAGCGGCGGAATCCGCATTGGTAACGGCGGAATCCGCATCAGAGGCGGCCCCCGCACTAGATACATTGCATGACATACTGGTGTGGCTGGGACTGATAGTCCACCAAGATTCAGACTTACATGCGCGCGAGCACAGAGGCAAAGTTTAAATAGCTGTTAGAAGGGAGTCGGCTGATCAGCTGGGTCAGCTGACAAATTCCACTGCTCTCATTGGACCAGCAATTAGGGAGGTCCTGGAAAGGTCCTAGAGTATATATACTGCTGGTTGTTCACTTGCTCTTTGTCTGGCGTGCGATCACATATGTGGGAGCACCCAGATCCGTAGTCAGATCCGCAAGTGTGCCGGGACCAGCTGGAGCTGTAATCCTACACTTAGCTAGATTCTGTTGATAGCTAAAGTACTAGTTTGATTGTGATTATTTATCTGTTATGACTTTTGCCTGCCTTGACTATCCTCCTGAACTCTGATCTTGTACCTCGATATTTCTGATACTCTGTTGCCGAACTCCGGCTCGTTCCTTGACTCTGCTTCTGCCTCCTGATTTTGTACCCCGATATATCTGATACCCCGTTGCTTAACCCTGCCTGTACTTTGACTCCGCCTTTGCCTCCTGATCTTGTACTTTATCTGTCCGTGTGTGTACGACCTGGCTTGTCCGACCTCGAGAACCGACCTTACTGTTAGAGGCGGTTCCTCGCTCTGTTAGTAATCCTTCCACCTGAAGGTTACTTCCAGTCTGTCCTTCCTACTGTCAGTCTGACTCCTCCCGTCTTGGAGAGCTCAGGTCTGCGGAAGGAATCTGTGCAGTACTCCTTGCTGCACTGAGGCCTAGTCCTCTAAGTGTTACTGTTACACCTAACACTACACTCTACTCAGGCGAACAGAGGTTAGTTTGTATATCGGATTATCGATGAGACTGCAGATCACTTATAATCTGGTAAATATCTGTATTTTCGGTGAAACTGCAGATCACCGGTAATCAGATACTCTCTGCGCCCACCGATCGTTACACTACATATCTTGAAAGAACTAAAGACTTGCGCAAAATGGACCGACTCTTTGTAGTCCCAGCGGGATATAGGAAAAGCGAATCAGCCTCTTCCAGAACAATCTCCCGCTGGCTAGTCAAAATTATTCAAGGGGCTTATAGAGTTATCGACCGGGCTCCCCCAGATGAAATCGGTGCACACTCCACTAGAAGCCTCTCAACTTCATGGGCAGCACAAGCCAGAGTTTCGGCACACAAAATCTGTCAGGCCGCCAACTGGGGCACAATCAATACCTTTATCACACACTATCAAGTTGACACTTCTGTTTC
Organism: Hyperolius riggenbachi; assembly: GCF_040937935.1. Classification (NCBI taxonomy): domain Eukaryota; kingdom Metazoa; phylum Chordata; class Amphibia; order Anura; family Hyperoliidae; genus Hyperolius; species Hyperolius riggenbachi. The sequence goes on from NC_090655.1 coordinate 280,867,086, forward strand.
TACAACAGTGGATTTTGGTAGAGAAACTGCTGCTTGTTCAGCTATGAATTATGTTCAATAAATGTTTCTTTGTTCACCTGCATGGTTTTTTTCCCCCGCCCTTTATTTGTTTATAGTTAGATCCCATTTGTGATGCCATGGAAACATAAGGTAAACGGAAAATTGTATACTCACCTAACGGTAATTTTCCTTTCCTGATGCATCCATGGCAGCATAGGGTACCCACCACAAACCCTTCGGTGGGCATCTAGTTACAAGACATGGGTCATTAGGGAGGCTCTAAATTTATAATAAATGTCTGTGAGGTAATGGGGGCGGGGCCATTACCCATTCCTGCTGCCATGGATGCATCAGGAAAGGAAAATTACTGTTAGGTGAGTATACAATTTTCCATTATTCAAATGAGCTCTGATACACTTTAAGTGTGCTTTGCAAGACAAGCAGAAATGTTCATGAAAGTTTGACTTGAAAAGCAATCAACGTCTTGATATACAAACAAAGGATGTATACACACGTCACGTCGTCACACCTGAGCTGAGGGTTCTTTTCTCTTTGACATTGCAGGACTGTACTTAACCTCCTTACCGATTATCTTGAGCTCAGCTGGGGGTAACCTGCGCAGGAGGATTTCTCAGGCCCCGCTGGGCCGATTTGCAAAACTTTTTTTTCCTACACGCAGCTAGCACTTTGCTAGCTGTGTGTAGTACCCGATCGCCGCCGCTACCCGCCGCTTCGCCGCTTCCTGCCGTGCCGCCCCCCCCCCCCCCCCGACAACTGCGCAGCCTGGCCAATTAGTGCCAGGCAGCGCTGAGGGGTGGATCGGGATTCCCTATGACATCCCGACGTCAGTGACGTCATCCCGCCCCGTCGCCATGGCGACCGGGGAAGCCCTGCAGGAAATCCCGTTCTGAACGGGATTTCCTGCTTACTCTGATCGCCGGAGGCTATCAGCAGCTATCATGTAGCGAGCCCTGGGCTCGCTACATGATTTGCAAAAAAAAAAAAAGTGCTGCGCCGCCCCCTTGCCGGCAGGAATTAGACTGGCAAGGAGGTTAATTGTACTTAAAGTGGTGGACCTGAACTCTTGCACAGGACAGAAGGAAAACATAGAGAAATGCACCCTGTTTGTGTTTAGAGAGTTTAGCCTGTGTAATTCCCTCTCATATGTGTCTAATCACAAGTTGTAATTTGATCCTTCCACTGTGTCAGCTGACTGCCACGGCAGAAAGGCTAATTTGAAAGCACAGGATGTTAGTAATATGTTTATTCCCATGAAAGTAGGAAGTAGATACACTGAAGATTGCGAACAATCCCAACATTTGTATAGCGCTTTTCTCCTGTCGGACTCAAAGCGCTCAAGAGCTGCAGCCACTGGGACGCGCTCAGGAGGCCACCCTGCAGTGTTAGGGAGTCTTGACTTGAACTCCTTACTGAATAGGTACTGACCCTAGCCAGGCTTCGAACCCTGGTCTCCTATGTTAAAGGTGGTGCCCTTAACCACTAGCCGACCGCGCACTCATAACGCGCGTCGGCAAAGTGGCAGCTGCAGGACCAGCGACGCAGATCTGCGTCGCCAGCTGCAGGCTAATTAATCAGGAAACAGCCGCTCGCGCGAGTGGCTGCTTCCTGTCAATTCACGGCGGGGGGCTCCGTGAATAGCCTGCGGGCCGCCGATTGCGGCTCGCAGGCTAAATGTAAACACAAGCAGAAATAATCCGCTTTGTTTACATTTGTACAACGCTGCTAACAGTAGCAGCGTTGTACTGGATCAGTGATCCCCGGCCAATCAGCGGCCGGGGATCGCTGTCACATGACAGGCAGGAGCCTGTTAGAGGCTGCACAGGACAGATCCGTTCCTGTGCAGCCTCCGATCTCCGGGGAAAGGAGGGAGGAGAGGGAGAGGGGGAATCCTGCGGTGGAGGGGGCTTTGAGGTGCCCCCCCCCGCCAGCCACACGCAGGAAGGAGCGATCAGACCCCCCCAGCACATCATCCCCTTAGTGGGGAAAAAAGGGGGGCGATCTGGTCGCTCTGCCTGGTGTTTGATCTGTGCTGGGGGCTGTAGAGCCCACCCAGCACAGATCAGCAAAATCAGCGCTGGTCCTTAAGGGGGGGTAAAGGCTGGGTCATCAAGTGGTTAAAGAGACTCTGAAGCGAACATAAATTGCTATTTTTACCCGATAGTTTGCTTCAAGTCTTGGTAGATGTAAACCGCCACATCCCTGAGTCAAAAGGAAGGGTTTATACCCCCCAAATCCCGGGGCAAACATCCACGACTTTCTTAGTCATGGATTTTGCAGCCCGGGGAGGCAGAGCTTTGAGCTGCAGCTCCGCCTCTACTGACGTCAATCACCGTGTGGATCTCTGCCTCTCCCCGCCCCTCTCTGTGAAGGAAGACTGAGAGGGGCGGGGAGAGGCGGCGATCTGCGGTGATTGACATCAGTAGAGGTGGAGCTGCAGCAGATGACTTATCATTGGATAAGATCCTTGTCCAAGCAAACCGGAAACAAAGATAAACTTATGAAATAATAATGAATTGTGTGTGTAGCTAAGAAGCAGAACAGCAGCACAGATATGAGTCTCAGGCACAGATGCAATTGCAATTTTCTTCTAGGTAGAGATGTTGGCGAACCATTCGCCATCGAATCACTATGTGGCAGTACTACTTCCGGGTCGCTATGACCGGGTCGCTGAGCCGGCGGTGCGAATCTTTGATCGCGCGCCTGTTGCTGGGCACTCTCTGCGCATGAGCGTGACGTTACTCATGACGTCATGCACATGCGCAGAAAGTGCCCGGCAACAGGCGCTCAATCAAGGACGCGCACTGCCGGCCCAGCGCAGCTGTACTACTACGGGTCATTGCGACCCGGAAGTAGTACGGGGTGAGGGGTTCGCCGACATCTCTACTTTTAGGTGATCATCTTTCATCCTCTCATTAAAATAACTTTTCAGCAATTTGCAGTTAAAAAAGTAACATAAAGGAAGTGAAAGGGTACTATCAACCTTATTTTGAGTATTTTATTATTTGTAGGTGGCTTAACCTCTTGTCTGGTTATCCCGAGCTCAGCTCGGGGTAACCTGTGCAGGAGGATTTCTCAGGCCCCGCTGGGCCGATTTGCATAATTTTTTTTGTTACATGCAGCTAGCACTTTACTAGCTGCTTGTAACATCCGCTCGCCACCACTCGCCACCGATCTGCCGCGATCCACCACGCCGTGATGCCCCCCCCCCTCCAGACCCCTTGCGCAGCCTGGCCAATCAGTGCCAGGCAGCGCTGAGGGGTGGATCGGGATTCCCTCTGACGTCCATGACGTCGGCGACGTCATCCCGCCCTGTCGCCATGGCGACCGGGGAAGCCCAGCACGAAATCCCGTTCTGAACGGGATTTCCTGCTTACTCTGATCGCCGAAGGCAATCGGAGTGGGTGGGGGGAATGCCGCTGCTGAGCGGCTATCATGTAGCGAGCCCTGGGCTCGCTACATGATTAAAAAAAAAAAAAGTGCTGCGCTGCCCCTTGCCGGCGGTAATTACGGGAATTAGACCGGATCAGACAGTGGGGGAAGAAGATAGAGGGATCCTGAGAGTGCAGCAAATTTTTTCAGATTATCCATTGCAGTGTGAGGGACCACTCAGTGACATTCCCACATTGAGCACAATTATGCACATTACTAATACCGCTGTAGCGTTGTGTTAACACAGCGGTAGCGGCTGGGGTTACCATATTAGCTGGGACGCACAGTACGTCAGTGGGGTGACCCGATTGGCTGCCAGAGGTAGGGCATAGGACAGTGGAGGTGGAGCTTAGTGCAGTCATGCTACGTCAGTGCTTTCTGAAATATTTATATGAAAGCAGCTCCCGCCCCCACGCCAGAGCCTCTGTAGAAGCGCATAACACGAAACGGCCATCAGGCTTGCTGTCCTCTGCACCCCCCACTTGTGTCTCCACTCCTGCAACGCTATGTGCCTCTCCATCTCATGATGATGATTTGTTTTATATGAAGATTGCACAATAAAGTGGTCTGTCGGCAGAGCCAGCTCTCACCCTCCTCCTTCTTAAAGGATACCCGAGGTGACATGTGACATGATGAGATAGACATGTGTATGTACAGTGCCAGGCACACAAATAACTATGCTGTGTTCCGTTTTTTTCTTTCTCTGCCTGAAAGAGTTAAATATCAAGTATGTAAGTGGCTGACTCAGTCCTGACTCAGACAGGAAGTGACTACAGTGTGACCCTCACTGATAAGAAATTCCAACTATAAAACACTTTCCTAGCAGAAAATGGCTTCTGAGAGCAGGAAAGATAAAAAAGGTCAATAGTTTATAGATGTTAGCTCTGGCATACTTCAATGAATGTGTCATTGAGCAAAAACAATAACACAGTTAAAACTTAAAAAGTAGTTTTAAACATAAAATAAAACTGTGAAATAGCTTCAAAAGTAATTTTTAGGAAAAGGAGGATAGATACAATCGTTTATTTCATAAGTTAAATTTCGCCTCGGGTGTCCTGTAACGCACAGACTGTTTGCCCGAGTACGCTGAATTTCACTGGTTGCAGGTCAGTCAGTACACGCAGCATTCGCCATTTGCTCCCAGGCAGCAGTGCCAATGCGCTAACTCTCTCCATGTGTATACATCGTAACTATCTGACCCCGAATAAAATCTGACAGATCCAACAGGTTTTGGACTAGACCATCTCCTCATGGGGGATTTTCTGGGTTTTATTTGTTTTCCAAAAGCCTTTCCTGAACAGCAGGTGCTCAGTCTACCTGCCAAAATAGTGTGCAACCAAGTAGGGAGACTGACTGACTGGTATTTTACCATTTAAGCAGTTTGGAAATGTTTTTGAAAACAAAGAAAACCCTGAGAATACCCCATGAGAAGATGGACTAGTCCAAAACCTGTCGGTTCTGTCAGATTTTTACGGCCTGCTTTTTTCGCTGTAGTGTTCCTTTAAACGGGCCTCGCACTATTACAACAACAGAGCTTATACTAGATTCGTATGTAAAAGTAACTTAGATCATTTTCCTCATTTAAAGGACAACTGAAGTGAGAAGAATATGGAGGCTGCCATATTTATTTCCTCTTAAAGTGTACCTGAGACACGAATAAAGAAAGATTTGATACTTACCAGGGACTTCATCAAGCACCGCTGAGTCACTTGCCATCCTCCCGCATGCCTCAGTTCTGTCCAGGGGCAGTTGGCGCATGAAGCCAAGCGATGCATTTGCGTCAGACGGCATGGGACCTGGAGCGGCATTCCACCGACCCCTTCCCCGGACATCCAGAACACTTCCCTCTATTAGGTCATTTTCTATGAGAGACGTGATGGCTCAGAGCAATAAAATGTCGAGCAATGGGGTGGGGGGAGTCACTGTACCTGTTGCTCCTGCATTCGCTGATAAGCCTACAAACTTCCCACATAGTTTGCCCTAGAAATCCTCCTGCAAAGCATACACTGCTGGTGGTACATGAGGACAGAGTTGGGATGCCAGAGTGTGTTTTGCTTTTGCTGGAAAATTGCACTTAAGAATTTCGTTGTACAATTTCGGTTGTTACAATGACAATAAAGATTTTCTATTCTATTCTATTCTATAGGCTGCAAGGGCATTTTAGAAATACATAAAGTTTGGAGAACCACATTTTTTTTTCATAACATCTTTTTTATTAATGCAACAAGTGGGAATAAAACTTACAATGCAGCAACCAAAGCAAAATATCAGTGAGATATATGGGATTACCTATAAAAGCATGGCCGCTGTTCCAAGTGCCACCTGTATATTGTATGGGACCATTTACAACATAAGTCATCCCCTCGGATCAAAACAGTTCCATCTCCAAAGGGTGAAATAATATACCTCAAAGGTATTATACAGGTGGAGTCCGTCCTAGCAGCATACAATTCTCCTAAGTTAAACATTTATAACCAAGCACAAATCAGTTATCATTACACCCCCCTCCCTAACGCCACTCCCCCATATGACCCAACCTCAAATCTCATTATTCTCAGTAATAATTATATTTTCAGGCTCCCTAGATATCCCTCAATTTTAGCTTTCAGATACCACACAGTGTCTTCAAATGGTTTCATAATTTGAACAATTTGTTCTTTTGTATGACACTTTTCAATTTCAATTAAAAGTTTGCCATGTATTCAGTCTTGTACTGTGAGAGACAAGACTGCAAGGGAGGGGGGTTGCCATATGCTTCAGATCCTCTCTGAACATAAGGTCCCTGGCCATAGGCCCCACTGAATGCTTTGAATGCCTGGCAGCCCAACTTTCAACAGAGATAAACATCAACATATTGCTCATATACCGTCCACCTGGTAATGGTCCAGCCTTTCTTAAGGAAACACCCCAGATGGATCATCCTGGGAGATTTCAATGCATGAGTGGATGATCACGACTCACGCCTAGGAAGAGAAATACTTCTCATAATGAGTGAACTGGGTTTCTCTCAGGCTGTCAACCTCCCCACCCACAAGAAAGGGCACACCCTGGATCTTATATTCCATTCCGGACTTTTAATATCACACATGGATATAAACCCAGTGGTGTGGTCAGACCACCACACCATCCACTTCTCTCTGACAGCACCAGCGATAAAACACAGAGGGAAAGAACTCATAAAATACCGTTCTCTGAAAGATGTCTCACCCCAGCACGTTCAGAGCATCCTCAACTTCGACGCATTAACCAATCATTGCGCAGACCCAGACTCCATGGTCCTGATGTACAACCATGCAGTGTCATCTGCCTATGACGCCCTTGCTCCAGTTCGCATCAAACGATCTACACCACTTCACCATGCACGGTGGTTTGACAGCTCACTAAAGGGCCTAAAGAAAGAAGTGCGCAGACTAGAAAGGAAGTGGCAAAAAACTCAGAATTCAAAAGATAAACACATCCTTGTCTCTCACCTGGAAAGCTACCAAAATGCGATCACCAAGAAAAAATCCTTCTACCTATCACAGGAGATCGCAAAGGCCGCCAACAGGCCAGCCCAACTATTCCACACAGTTGATAGACTATGTAACCCATCCTGCCTAAAGCCCACTATAACTCCCTCAAAGGAGCTATGTGAGAAATTTGCTTTCTACTTTGCTGACAAAGTATCCTCTATTCGGTGTCTCATTCAGTCCACAGCACCTAAGACTTGTTCAACTCCTGGAAATAGTTGCAAGAACAACCTAACACCCTGGACTGACTTCAAAAGTATTAGTGAGGAAGAGATCTCAGACATCCTCCATCGCCTCCGCCAGACAACCTGCGACCTGGACCCTGGACCAACTAAACATATGCTGAAATGCCCTGACCTGCTTGGTCCAGCATTTCACAAAATAGTAAATTACTCTCTGCAAGCGGGGAGGTTTCCTACCTCTCTAAAAGAAGGAATCATCAAGCCCCTTCTTAAAAAACCTTCCATGGATCCAGATGTTATGAGAAGCTACAGACCTGTCTCCAACCTCCCCTTATTAGGTAAAGTTATTGAAAATGCTGTCTATCTGCAACTTGAAACCAGGCTCTCAGCAAATAACATCCTGAACCCTCTACAATCTGGCTTTAAGAAACACCACAGCTGTGAAACAGCCCTCATCCAATTCTGCAACGATCTGCTCATGGCAAGCGACAGAGGGGAATGCTCCATCCTAACCCTGTTGGACCTCTCAGCGGCTTTTGATACAGTTGACCACGAAATCCTGCTTTACAGACTGCAGGAGTACTGTGGCATCAGTGGATCAGTCCTCCAGTGGTTCAGATCATTCTGGACTGACAGAACACAGAGAGTATCCCTAGGACCTATAATGTCCAAACCTGCACCTCTACAATTCAGAGTGCCACAAGGATCAATCTTATCCCCTCTGCTGTTTCCAATCTACATGTTGCCACTCGGTACACTTATCCAACGACATGGCCTGACGTACCACTGCTACGCCGATGGCACACAGCTATACCTGTCCTTCAAACCTGGTGGAACAGACCCTACTCCAAAAATAAATTATTGCTTAGCTGAGCTACAGGCATGGATGAATAACTAGTTGAAACTGAATGCTGACAAAACCAAGGTCCTTTTTGTCCAAAGCCAGCGCTCGCATTCAAAACAGCTCTATCCTAAAGCAACACCAATCAGGATTGAGAATTCAGACAAACAGCTCCAACCTTGTGCGCAGCCTTGGCGTACTAATCGATGGGGAATTGAGTTTCAGAAACCAAATTTCATCTGTAGTTAAATCTTCCTACTTTCATCTGAAGGACATTGCAAAGATTAAACATCTGATTCCTTCAGAGGATCTTCCAACCCTAGTTCACGCCTTCATCACATCACGGCTGGATAATTGCAATGCCCTTTTACGCTGGCCTCCCCAAAAAGGACCTGCGTCGCCTGCAATTAGTGCAGAATGCTGCTGCCAGATTGCTTACAAACCAGCCTCGCCACTGTCACATTACACCGATCCTTCGCTCACTGCACTGTCTACCAGTAGAATGGAGAATACTCTTCAAGATTGGACTGCTGACATTCAAATCCCTGCACAGTCTGGGCCCTGGATACATGAAGGATTTGCTGAAGCTGCACCACACCTCTCACAACCTCAGATCAGCAAGTTCTATAAACTTGGTCACTCCCAGAGTGCACCTCATAAAATCTGGAGACAGAGCCTTCTGTCATGCTGCTCCTACTCTTTGGAACTCCCTGCCACACCCAGAAAAGACAGCACCATCCCTGGAGCTATTCACTCCAGATTGAAAAGCCACCTGTTTAGCCTGGCATTTCCGGACTTATAAAATTCTTCCTCTGTACCACGATGGTCTGAGTCATGCGCTTTGAGTCCTATGGGAGAAAAGCATTCTACAAATGTTATTTGTTGTTGTTGTTGATGTGTTAAAGAATTTTTGGACTGTTTTGGTTTTGTGTCTCTTTACGTCTCTCTATATTGAGCCTCTCCATATGAAGAATATGCTTAAGGAGTTCTAGAACACGGTGGGGGACATTTATCAAGAGTGTCTGAGACAAAATATTAGTAGGTTTTTAGAAATTCCTGCAGAACTGTCTCAGACATCTTAAGAAATCATTAGATAGTGTAGATTCCTCCTAAAACTGTTGTATAATAGGAGGAGCTAGGAAGGTCTCTCAGACAGTGCAGTGTGTGAGGGGAATTCTTGTTGCTGAGGTAACCAACACACCTGCTGTATTGATAGCAGCAGGCTCTGAGGAGGAATTCAGTAGGGGGAGGAGCACCTCACAAATCATGTCTAGCCTGCAGTTCTACATCTTTAGAACTGCTATCAAGCGCTTCTTAATCTGTGCCAGTTTAGGGATGGAGTTGCACTTTTCTTAACTGTAGTGCAGCTCTAGAAATCCATGCTAAACTGCCACTATTACCTAGGATTTGAGAAGGTTCTTATTATCATGCAGAACTGTTCTCCCTGCTGGTTAGAACAGATTAAGAAGAAAAAAACTGTCGGTAATGCTTTGATAAATGTCTCCCCTTGTGTGGTAGGTGAAGAGGAATCTAACCATTTTTTCATTACTGCCTTTTTCGACGCTAGCAAAAACAGGTGTTCCCATATGGCAATTTAAGACGGTTTCTCATTTTCTGTTTGTCCCAAATTGTCAAATAAGCAATATAAAGGATTAACTATTCTCTGGGTACAGTATAGAGATTTTAATAAGGTAGTTGCTGTGTGCTAAAATGTCTGTATATTAGGGCATAGCCAAAGCATATGATTAAGAGTATGGTAAGGTTGGGATCACTACATTTAGGACATAAATTTGGGAGGGGGGGGGGGGGGGTCACTTCATCATGTCTGTAAGGACCTTTTATAGGGCTGTAAGCCCTGTAGAGCGTTTTTAAAAACATTTATCTCCAGTCTTCCCCAATGGAGAACCACATTTTGCAAATGATTTATTAGAATATACGTTACCGTTTAGCTCAGCTTAGTCCACTAATAGAAGCGGCAGTTAGCCTTTTTACCACAAGATGGCGACATCATCGCTCCCAGGTGGAACGCAAATATAGGAAGACATTATTCCAAAGACAGGAAGCAATGTAAAAAAAATGACAGGAAACTAAGACAGAAATGGGAAACGGAGAGAAGGAGGTGCAGGGAGAGGCAGAGCAGGTAATTGTGTGATTGTTGTTATAAACTGAGCAGAGCAGAGGTCGGGGTGGACATACCTTGTTACAGAGGAGGTCATAGTACTCCTGTCACTACCCTGATAATCCCCCTTGAAGTACTTGTTATACAAGAGACTTTTATATAACTGCTGTGACTTGTTTGCCAGTTTTCTAGTCTTCTCTATACATATTCATCATTGCTGTGGATGGTTCCTTACATATATATATATTTTTTCCATCCTCTGATGTTCATAATGCACTATTGGTATTTATGCACTTATAGCTGGTGTCTCTCCAGGGGGAATTGTACTTTTATACTTTTTCCATGACTTTACATTTTTGCTACCTCGATTACCTGTTGAAATATTACCAGGCATTGTGTTTACATGTGAATTTTGTATGACATATAATTAGCTTTACAGAGTGCCCCTGTGTTTATGGTTTTAAGTGTTTTTATTGGTGTTTTCGTACTTAATAAAGATGATTTATATTTTTGAATATATTGGTTGAGTGGTGCAGTTTTTCAGGGAACTTCTTGCTCTTTTTAGTATATGTATTACTTATTTGGTTCCTTTCTGCACACTCCCTATTATTTATCCATATTCTATGGTGTAGTGGAAGGTGCTTGCCCATTTGTCTCGTTACTGAATAAAAGCTGTATATGCCTGAACTGAGTATCTAGTAAGGTACAGCTCCCTGCAGTAGCGAATGCAGAGGTTTTACCTCTTACAGGCATATCATCCACCCCTATCAGAATGTGTTCTTATGTGTGTTCTGCTTATTCCTGATCAAAGTTTAAGTATATGTTTTCATTTTACAGCTTCAATGTGAAGAACTTAAATTTGAGCTCAGAGATCAAGAGACATTTGTGAGGAGTGATCAGCAGTCTGTGGAGGAGGGTGACATGATGAGGACAAGTAAAGAGGAAGAAAAATAGACATATGTGAGGAGTGATCAGCAGTCTATGGAGGAGGGTGACATGATGAGGACAATTAAAGAGGAAGGAGAGACGTATGTGAGGAGTGATCAGCAGTATATGGAGGAGGGTGACATGATGGGGACAATTAAAGAGGAAGAAGAAGAGACGTATGTGAGGAGTGATCAGCAGTGTATGGAGGAGGGTGACATGATGGGGACAATTAAATTGGAAGAAGAAGAGATGTATGTGAGGAATGATCAGCAGTCTATGAAAAAGGGTGACCTGTTGAGGACAAGTAAAGAGGAAGAAGAGACATATGTGAGGAGTGATCAGCAATCTATGGAAGATGGTGACATGATTAGAACAATTAAAAAGGAAGAAGAAGAGACATATGTGAGGGGTGGTCAGCAATCTATGGAAGAGTTTGTCTTGAGGACAATCAAAGAGGAAGAAGAAGAGTTGTATGTGAGGCGTGATCAGCTGTCTATGGAGGAGGGTGACATGAGGACAATCAAAGAGGAAGAAGAAGAGACAGATGTGAGGAGTGATCAGCAGTCTATGGAGAAGGATGACAGGATGAGGACAGTTAGAGAAAGAGACATTTTTACGGAAGTCAGCACAGGTTTGTATTTACAATTTTTGTGGTATATTTTAAACCCCCCCATTGTGAACATACATCAGTCCTCAGGAGGTAGATGAACACTCGCAGTCTGCGCTAAGCTGATAGATCTGTCTGTATACTGGCAAATATATTTCCATTGGGTACACCGTATGAGAAATGGCATACAAATATGAGGGTGAGAGGGGCATCGTTCTGCAGTTTCCATGTTTTAACTCATGGTGGCAGTGCTGTTTTGTTCAACCAAGCCTACCTTATAATGTCATCCATTGTCCTGCACCTCTATGGCCCTTCCTATGGATCTCTTCCCGAGACATGATCTTGTAGGTTCCTCTCCCTAGACATTTTCCTTCAGGGTCAAATCCATGGACATGTTCCTGTAGGGCCCCTCCCTGGGCATGTTTCTGTAGGGTCCTCTCCCTGGGCATGTTCCTGTAGGGCCCCCTCCCTGGGCATGTTCCTGTAGGGGCCCCTCCCTGGGCATGTTCCCGTAGGGTCTCCTCCCTGGGCATGTTCCTGTAGGGCCCCTCCCTGGACATGTTCCTGTAGGGTCCCCTCCCTGGGCATGTTCCTGTTGGGTCCCCTCCCTGGACATGTTCCTGTAGGGTCCCCTCCCTGGGCATGTTCCTGTAGGGTCTCCTCCCTGGGCATGTTCCTGTAGGGCCCCTCCCTGGACATGTTCCTGTAGGGTCCCCTCCCTGGGCATGTTCCTGTAGGGTCCCCTCCATGGGCATGTTTCTGTAGGGTCCTCTCCCTGGGCATGTTCCTGTAGGGCCCCCTCCCTGGGCATGTTCCTGTAGGGGCCCCTCCCTGGGCATGTTCCCGTAGGGTCCTCTCCCTGGACATGTTTCTGTAGGGTCCTCTCCCTGGGCATGTTCCTGTAGGGCCCCCTCCCTGGGCATGTTCCTGTAGGGGCCCCTCCCTGGACATGTTCCTGTAGGGTCCCCTCCCTGGGCATGTTCCTGTAGGATCCCCTCCCTGGACATGTTCCTGTAGGGTCCCCTCCCTGGACATGTTCCTGTAGGGTCCCCTCCCTGGACATGTTCCTGTAGGGTCTGCTCCCTGGGAATGTTCCTGTAGGGTCCCCTCCCTGGACATGTTCCTGTAGGGTCCCCTCCCTGGGCATGTTTCTGTAGGGTCCCCTCCCTGGACATGTTCCTGTAGGGTCGCATCCCTGGACATGTTCCTGTAGGGTCCTCTCCCTGGACATGTTCCTGTAGGGTCCCTTCCCTGGGCATGTTCCTGTAGGGTCCCCTCTTTGGACATGTTCCTGTTGGGTCCCCTCCCTGGACATGTTCCTGTAGGGTCCCCTCCCTGGACATGTTCCTGTAGGGTCTCCTCCCTGGACATGTTCCTGTAGGGTCCCCTCCCTGGACATGTTCCTGTAGGATCCCCTCCCTGGACATGTTCCTGTAGGGTCTCCTCCCTGAACATGTTCCTGTAGGGTCCTCTCCCTGGGCATGTTCCTGTAGGGTCCCCTCCCTGGACATGTTCCTGTAGGGTCCCCTCCCTGGACATGTTCCTGTAGGGTCCCCTCCCTGGGCATGTTCCTGTAGGGTCCCCTCCATGGGCATGTTCCTGTAGGGTCTCCTCCCTGGGCATGTTCCTGTAGGGTCCCCTCCCTGGACATGTTCCTGTAGGGTCCCCTCCCTGGGCATGTTCCTGTAGGGTCTCCTCCCTGGACATGTTCCTGTAGGGTCCCCTCCCTGGGCATGTTCCTGTAGGATCTCCTCCCTGGACATGTTCCTGTAGGGTCCCCTCCCTGGACATGTTCCTGTAGGGTCCCCTCCCTGGGCATGTTCCTGTAGGGTGCCCTCCCTGGACATGTTCCTGTAGGGTCCTCTCCCTGGACATGTTCCTGTAGGGTCTCCTCCCTGGACATGTTCCTGTAGGGTCCCCTCCCTGGACATGTTCCTGTAGCGTCCCCTCCCTGGGCATGTTCCTGTAGGGTCCCCTCCCTGGCCATGTTCCTGTAGGGTCCCCTCCCTGGACATGTTCCCGTAGGGTCTCCTCCCTGGACATGTCCTGTAGGGTCCCCTCCCTGGACATGTTCCTGTAGGGTCCTCTCCCTGGACATGTTCCTGTAGGGTCCTCTCCCTGGACATGTTCCTGTAGGGTCCCCTCCCTGGACATCTTCCTGTAGGGTCCCCTCCCTGGACATGTTCCTGTAGGGTCCCCTCCTTGAACATGTTCCTGTAGGGTCCCCTCCCTGGGCATGTTCCTGTAGGGTCCTCTCCCTGGGTATGTTGCTGTAGGGTCCCCTCCCTGGACATGTTCCTGTACGATCCCCTTCCTGGACATGTTCCTGTAGGGTCCCCTCCCTGGACATGTTCCTGTAGGGTCCTCTCCCTGGATATGTTCCTGTAGGGGCCCCTCCCTGGGCATGTTTCTGTAGGGTCCCCTCCCTGCACATGTCCCTGTAGGGTCCTCTCCCTGGATATGTTCCTGTAGGGGCCCCTCCCTGGACATGTTCCTGTAGGGTCCCCTCCCTGAACATGTTCCTGTAGGGTCCCCTCCCTGGGCATGTTCCTGTAGGGTCCCCTCCCTGGGCATGTTCCTGTAGGGTCCTCTCCCTGGGTATGTTGCTGTAGGGTCCCCTCCCTGGACATGTTCCTGTAGGATCCCCTCCCTGGACATGTTCCTGTAGGGTCCCCTCCCTGGACATGTTCCTGTAGGGTCCCCTCCCTGAACATGTTCCTGTAGGGTCCCCTCCCTGGACATGTTCCTGTAGGGTCCCCTCCCTGAACATGTTCCTGTAGGGTCCCCTCCCTGGACATGTTCCTGTAGGGTCCCCTCCCTGGACATGTTCCTGTAGGGTGCCCTCCCTGGACATGTTCCCGTAGGATCCCCTCCCTGGGCATGTTCCTGTAGGGTCTCCTCCCTGGACATGTTCCTGTAGGGTCTCCTCCCTGGACATGTTCCTGTAGGGTCTCCTCCCTGGGCATGTTCCTGTAGGGTCCTCTCCCTGGACATGTTCCTGTAGGGTCTCCTCCCTGGACATGTTCCTGTAGGGTCCCCTCCCTGGACATGTTCCTGTAGGGTCCCCTCCCTGGACATGTTCCTGTAGGGTCCCCTCCCTGGACATGTTCCTGTAGGGTCCCCTCCCTGGACTTGTTCCTGTAGGGTCCCCTCCCTGGACTTGTTCCTGTAGGGTCCCCTCCCTGGGCATGTTCCTGTATGGTCCCCCCTCCTGGACATGTTCCTGTAGGGCCCTCTCCCTGGATATGTTCCTGTAGGGTCCCCTCCCTGGGCATGTTCCTGTAGGGTGCCCTCCCTGGACATGTTTCTGTAGGATCTCTGTTAGAATGTAATTGGTGGTTGCTATGGGTTACATCAGCTTCTTTCGGCACCATATCGTAGGAACTGTGATAACTTGACATTTTCACAGCCAGCGGATATCTCATCTCAAAAGTGGACTCCAGATGCCTCAAGCTTTAAATAATTTATTTGGCAAATAAAGTCATACAGGTGCGTTCATCAGCAATCTTCTTATCTCAGCAAAGCATGAATCTGAAGTCCATTCATGCATTTCATGGAGCTTGAGCTAGTCCTTGTGAATAACTCAGGTTTCTCTTAAGTACATCTATGCTACCATGCTCTAAGTACAGGCACTATGGCATATAAGCCTATGTACAGATACAGGAAGTTTATGGAAGTTACAAGAAGTTACAAGTGACAACTCTTGCTGGGCAGCCTTTTATTTATTGTATTTATAAAGCGCCAGCATATTACTGTTATAAACCATCCCACCAAGGGTTAACGCTGGATCCCACCTCAAGGGGTGGAGTCCACTGTCTGTCACATGCCAGGCCTGCCATTGGCTGGTTGGAGCATGTGATGGAGAGACAAGCACAATATTTACTGCTCATGCCCGATGACCTCCTGCAGAATTGGAGCTTCCGGTGGAAATGACCCCTCCAATTCCAGGAAAATATTTTTTAATGTACTGTTAGAATGTCTTCCTTTCAAAGCATAACAAAGCATTTGTTTAGCCATCGCTGCTGTCGGCCAGTCTGGCATATGAGCTGATATCGCTTCTGCAGCCTTGTTGAAGACACACAGAATTTTCTACTAAAACCCTCAGCGTTGTGCTTCTAGAAATGTCATGTAAAGAGACACTCTGCATATCAAGTCTTTTACTAAAACCAGTTCTCTAAAGTAGGGCCCAGAATTCAGGAATATAATCCTTAAATTCCAACAGTCCCCACCCTGGACATGTTCCTACAGGGACCCCTCCATCAATATGTTCCTGAAGGGTCCCCTCCCTGGTCATGTTTCTCTAGGGGCTTCTTCTTGGACATGTTCCTGTTGCCCCCCCCCCCCCCCGTATGTGTGTGTGTGTGTGTGTGTGTATATATATATATAATATAAAAATAAAATTATATATATATATATATATATATATATATACAGTACAGACCAAAAGTTTGGACACACCTTCTCATTTAAAGAGTTTTCTTTATTTGCGTGACTATGAACAATGTAGATTCACACTGAAGGCATCCAAACTATGGATTAACATATGTGGAAGTATAGTACATAACCAAAAAGTATGAAACAACTGAAAATATGTCATATTCTAGGTTCTTCAAAGTAGCCACCTTTTGCTTTGATTACTGCTTTGCACACTCTTGGCATTCTCTTGATGAGCTTCAAGAGGTAGTCACCTGAAATGGTTTTCACTTCACAGGTGTGCCCTGTCAGGTTTAATAAGTGGGATTTCTTGCCTTACAAATGGGGTCGGGACCATCAGTTGCGTTGTGGAGAAGTCAGGTGGATACACAGCTGATAGTCCTACTGAAGAGACTGTTAGAATTTGTATTATCGCATTCAAAGGAGCAAAAAGGAAGAAATCGTCACCAAATACAAAGACCGGCAGACACTTGGAGGGGGTTATTGATGAATCCTATATGTGCCTCCAGTATACAGCGATATCCAACAGTCCAAAGAGAAAGCAATCCGGGCACCAATAGTTTGCAATTCACCAATTTATTCCATCCCATCCATAGACAAACACAAGCAACAAGTAGCTGGTCTGACAGCCGTTTCGCAAGCAAAGCTGCTTGCTTCCTCAGAGACCTCAGAGAGTCTCTGAGGAAGCAGGCAGCTTTGCTTGCGAAACGGCTGTCAGACCAGCTACTTGTTGCTTGTGTTTGTCTATGGATGGGATGGAATAAATTGGTGAATTGCAAACTATTGGTGCCCGGATTGCTTTCTCTTTGGACTGTAGAATTTGTATTATGGCAAGAAAAAAGCAGCTAAGTAAAGAAAAATGAGTGGCCATCATTACTTTAAGAAATGAAGGTCAGTCAGTCCGAAAAATTGGAAAAACTTTGAAAGAGTCCCCAAGTGCAGTCTAAAAAACCATCAAACGCTACAAAGAAACTGGCTCACATGCGAACCGCCCCAGGAAATAAAGACCAAGAGTCACCTCTGCTGCGGAGGATAAGTTCATCCGAGTCACCAGCCTCAGAAATCGCAGGTTAACAGCAGCTCAGATTAGAGACCAGGTCAATGCCACACAGAGTTCTAGCAGCAGACACATCTCTAGAACAACTGTTAAGAGGAGACTGTGTGAATCAGGCCTTCATGTTAGAATATCTGCTAGGAGACCACTGCTAAGGACAGGCAACAAGCAGAGGAGACTTGTTTGGGCTAAAGAACACAAGGAATGGACATTAGACCAGTGGAAATCTGTGCTTTGGTCTGATGAGTCCAAATTTGAGCGAATGAATGAGAGGAGCGCTGAAATGTGAAAATTGCTCCGGTCTATTAGGGGAAAAACCCGTCTGTGATGAAGTGGTTAGGCATTTGCTACTGCAATACTGAGTCATGGTGTTTGAAGAACTCTAAGGGCCCTTTTCAACTTAAAACCTTAACTGAGAGGGATGCAGATGTTTCCTTTTAAACAATACCAGTTGTCTGGCAGTCCTGACCTCTTTGGCTGCAACAGGGGCGGATTCACAAACCTGCAACAAGCATGCAGCTGATCCAGTCTGACTTCAGTCAGAGCACCTGATCTGTTGCATGCTTGTTGAGGGACTGTGGCTAAAAGTATTAGAGACACAGGATCAGCAGGAGAGTCAGGCAACTGGTATTATTTTAAAAGGAAAAATCCTTCTCCTTCTCAGTTTAGGTTCCCTTTAATGTGTTGGTATGCATTAGTGTGCGTTGGTATGCATTAGTGTGCGCTGGTATGCATTAGTGTGCGTTGGTATGCATTAGTGTGCGCTGGTATGCATTAGTGTGCGCTGGTATGCATTAGTGTGCGTTGGTATGCATTAGTGTGCGCTGGTATGCATTAGTGTGCGTTGGTATGCATTAGTGTGCGTTGGTATGCATTAGTGTGCGCTGGTATGCATTAGTGTGCGTTGGTATGCATTAGTGTGCGCTGGTATGCATTAGTGTGCGTTGGTATGCATTAGTGTGCGTTGGTATGCATTAGTGTGCGTTGGTATGCATTAGTGTGCGTTGGTATGCATTAGTGTGCGTTGGTATGCATTAGTGTGCGCTGGTATGCATTTTTTCCATGGCTGTGCATTGTGAAAAAGCTTTCAGTTAAAACGCATAAAATGGGAACTGAGCCATAAGGAAACATGGACATTACTTTGAAAATCTGTTTTCTTTCATTTATAACAGAGGGCCCCAAGTCCTTATAAGACATATTGAGGGGCCCCTCCCTGGACATCTTCCTATAGGCCCCTCTCCTGGGTGGCTAATAACCAGCCTTTTCTGTGTAAATTACTCCATATTAAGAGCGTAACCAAGCAGCTCGGGGTGACCCAAACCACTAGGAAAGTATAGGGGATTAAAAGAGACCAAAAAGCCCTCCTACTAAAAAGCAATGCTTGGTATAATTTGCCTTCTTAAAACAGAAGGAATTTGCTATAATGTTACTTGTGATAATTCAGCTTTAAAGAGACCCGTTTTTACTTCAGATTCTTCTTTAGCATTAATGCCCTACCTGAATCGCTGCCTCCCCGCGGCTGAACTCGCAATTAAAACGCCCGAAATCCCAGGGCAAAAATCCACGACTTTCTAGGTTATGGATTTTGCTGCCCTGGGGAGGCAGAGCTTTGGGCTGTAGCTCTGACTCCATGCACATCAATCTGCACTGATCTCCGCCTCTCCCCGCCCCTCTCAGTGAAGGAAAAAAGAGAGGGGCGGGTGGAGGCGGAGATCCGAGCAGATTGACTGGATAAGAGGCAGAGCTACTGCTCAAAGCTCTGCCTCTACCAGGAAGCGATTCCCTAATCTTCCCCCGGGGATTTCGGGGGTATTAATTGCGAGTTCAGCCGCGGGGATGCGGCGTTTCAGGTAGGGCATTCATGCTAAAGAGTACTCTGGAGTAAAAATGGGATTTTTGAGGCTTCAGTGTCTCTTTGAAGGGGTTCTCTTGAGGGTTTTTGAAAATAAAAGCTGACACTTACCTGTGGCTTCTACCAGCCCCCTGAAGCTATAATGCTAGAAGTCCTGCGCCGTCGTCCTGTGATCCTCGGTTCCCCACCACCGCCTGTCCCGGTAATATATTCATCTAACAAGACGAGTAATGCTCGCTTCCGCACGCGTCATCAGGAGCTTATTGCGCGACCGCAGTACGATGTGCGCCTGCACAGTAAGGTTCTGATGACATTCGAGGCCGCGCAGCCGCAGTGGGTCTCAGATGCCGATCAGACCGGGACCGGCGGGGGTGAACGGCAGATCGTTGGAGGACGGCGCGGGACTTTACAGCTTCAGGGGTTGGTAGAAGCCCCAGGTAAGTTTCCATTTTTATTTTAACCCCCCCCCCCCCCCAAGCGAACTCCTTTATGTAAACATCTGTGGTTACCCACAATGCACTGCAATACTGAATATGCAAATTATTTCTTTATGCCAGACTAGCATCCAGAACCGCCAGTGTATATTAAGCCTATAGCTTATTAAGGTGATAACTGTTCACCTATCAGGAAGTGATGATGTTTCTCTATTTGCAGCGCGGAGTCCCGGCATCAGGAACCTCTCTGTCACATCAGACTGTACAGCAAACAACGACGGATTTACGGAGGACTTTTCAGATGAAATATCTCATACAGTTGTCCATCCAGGACTGCAGACTGCAAAGACACCTTCCCCCGAGATACCTAATGCTGGAGGGTCTGAAGCCGCAGCTCAGAGGAGGTTTTCCTGTACTGAGTGTGGGAAATGCTTTGCCTATAAATCCCCCCTCATAGAGCATCAGCGAACCCACACGGGGGAGAAGCCATTTATGTGTTCAGAGTGTGGGAAATGGTTCACTGTTAAATCCAGTCTTCTGAGACACCAGCAGACTCACACAAACCAGAAGCCGTATTCGTGCTCAGAGTGTGGGAAAGGCTTCAATGTGAAATCCTATCTCCAGAGGCACGAGCAGACTCACACTGGTGTGAAGCCGTATTCCTGTCCTGAGTGTGGAAAATGCTTCGGACATTCTTCGGACTTCAGTGCACACCTGCGCCAGCACACAGGTGAGAAACCGTACCTGTGTCCTGAGTGTGGGAAATGCTTTACACACAGATCAAGCCTCACTAAACATCTAGTAAAGCACTTGGAGAAGAACCCCCTGACCTGTACTGAGTGTGGGAAAAGTTTTTATTCAAAATCCAATCTAAAGATACATCAGAGATCTCACACAGGAGAGAAGCCCTTTGTGTGTTCTGAGTGTGGGAAAGCATTCACAGAGAAAGCCAAGCTCATTGTGCACGAAAGGCGTCACAGCGGGGAGAAGCCTTATGTTTGTGCAGAGTGTGGGAAAGGTTACCCCCACAAGTCAGCACTCACTATTCATCAGAAGTCCCACACAGGCGAGAAGCTATTTTCATGTTCTGAGTGTGGGAAATGTTTCCCAGTGAAGTCTAGACTTGAGACTCACATGAGAACTCACATGGGACAGAAGCCATATTTATGTGCCGAGTGTGGGAAATGCTTTACAGTGAAGGAGAGGCTTATCGTGCACGAGCGATGTCACCGGGGTGAAAAGCCATATGTGTGTTCTGAATGTGGGAAATCGTTTGTGGTGAAGGAAAGGCTGGTGGTACACCAGCGATATCACAATGGCGAGAGGCCGTTTATATGTTCTGAGTGTGGGCAAGGCTTTGCACAGAAATCAGAACTCACTAGTCACGAGAGATCTCACACGTGCGAGAAGCCGTTCTCATGTTCTGACTGTGGGAAATGTTTCTCTGTGAAATCCAATCTTACAGTCCATCAGAGGGTTCATACGGGCGAGAAGCCGTACTCCTGTCCCGAGTGTGGGAAATGTTTCAGGCATTCCTCGCACCTCAATTCACATCTCCGACAGCACACAGGCGAAAGGCCGTATGGATGTGCTGAGTGTGGGAAACGCTTCTCTATCACAAGCAATTTAAAGAAACATCAGAAATCCCACATCGCCAAGAAGCCTCATTCGTGTTCTGAGTGTGGGGAAAGTTTTTCCAAGAAATCCAGGCTTAGGACACATCAGAGGTCTCACACGGGTGAGAAGCCGTTTTTATGTTCTAAGTGTGGGAAATGTTTCTCTGTGAAATCCCAGCTGAAGATACATCAGAGATCCCACAAAGGTGAGAAACTTTAATCCTGTGCTGAGTATGGGAAATGTTCCTATGTGAAATCCCAGCTGAAGATACATCAGAGATCCCACAAAGGTGAAAAACTGTAATCCTGTCCTGAGTGTGGGAAATGTTTCTCTGTGAAATCCCAGCTGCTGATACATCAGAGAACCCAAAAACTGTAATCCTGTTCTGAGTGTGGGAAATGTGTTTTTGAGATATGATCTGACATCAGTAATCACATGCAGAGACAGAAATTTTCTTCCTGTGGGAAATGCTGACTCCTCCCCCACCTCTGCAGACATGCTCGGTGAGAAAGTCGGGCAACTGTGAAGACGTTGTAGTTACTAGATATCTGAGAAGACAAAATAATTCTGTAACATATCGTTATGAAATCTGTATATTTTAGTGACCTTTGTGAAGTGCGTTCTGCCCAGTAACACCTCTTCCTGCCATGAGCTGCACAGAGCAGGAGGCAGTGTAACTCTGGAGGAGTAATAAGCGGTCTGACAGTCACTGTGCTGTC
The DNA here is from genome assembly GCF_040937935.1 of Hyperolius riggenbachi. NCBI lineage: Eukaryota > Metazoa > Chordata > Amphibia > Anura > Hyperoliidae > Hyperolius > Hyperolius riggenbachi. The sequence continues at coordinate 280,888,831 of NC_090655.1, forward strand.
AGGTGATCAATCCGATGTAATGCTTGATACATTTCTTGTGCTGTACAAATCTGACCTGACTGATGCTGGGTACACATGATGCAACTTCCTGTCCGATCGACGGGATCAAACTGGTTATCTCCAACACGTCCGATTGGCTTCTGATCAATAGCAGAATCAGTGTTGGGAAGTTACCAGCAGATGATTTAGTAATTGATCGGGAGGACATGTGCTCACAGTGTGCCCGTTGATCTGACAGGAAATTGCATCATGTGTACATAGCACCCAGCATAACACAAGTGGACTTTCACTTTAAATCTAGCCCCTCCCTCAGTTTTATATCACATGACTGTAAGTGGGTGGCGATCATCATTCAATAAGTCTATTCTGATTGTGGTAGATTTTCGATTATCTTTAAATTTTGTGTTTGAATTGCAGCTTTCAACTAATCTCCAATGCACTCTTCCAGAAGGTTGATCTGTGATATACATGTGCAAAGAAAGCAATAGCTATAAAGGTAATGGACATCCGAGGTAAAAAAAAACAATTGTAGCTATCCTCCCTCTCCTAAAAATGACTTTTTGTTTACATATGCCATGGTTTTATTGTATATTTAAATCTAGTTTTTAAGTTTTTACTGTTTCAATGTCTCTGCTCAATGGTACCTTCATTGAAGTATGCCAGAGCTCAAATCTGTGAACGATTGACCCTTTCTATCTCTTTCCTGCTCTCAGAAGCCATTTACTGACAGGAAAGTGTTTTATGGCTATAATTACTTATCAGTGAGGGTCATGCTATAGTCTGACCCAGCCCCGACCCGGACAGAAACTGTTACTTGCATGCCTGATGTTTAACTTTTTTAAGAGAATGAAAAAAAGGAACACAGCCTAGTTATTTGTGTGCTAGGCACTGTACATACACATGTCTATCTCATCATGTTACATGCCACTTCGGGTATCCTTTAAAGCTAGTTTGTAAATCTTTAACCTCCCTGGCGGTCAATGAAATCCGCCAGGGAGGCGGCGCAGCACTATTTTTTTTTTTTTTTTAAGTCATGTAGCTAGCTACATGATAGCCGCTGCGCAGCGGCATCCCCCCACCCCCTCCGATCGCCTCTGGCGATCAAGCCCGTCCGGAAATCCCGTTCTGAACGGGATTTCCATGAGGGCTTCCCCCGTCGTGACGTCAGAGGGAATCCTGATCCACCCCTCAGTGCTGCCTGGCACTGATTGGCCAGGCAGCGCACATGTCTCGGGGGGGCATCCTCTGACGCAGCTAGTAGTGGCGAATCGGTGCAGAGTGGCGAATCGGCGCAGAGCGGCGGTGATCGTAAGTAACATGCAGCTAGCAAAGTGCTAGCTGCGTGTATAAAAAAAAATTATGCAAATTGGCCCAGCGGGGCCTGAGAAATCCTCTTGCGCGGCTTACCCCGTGTCCAGCACGGGGTTACCGCTAAGGAGGTTAAAGTGGATGGGAACTCAGAACTTCCTCTGTGCTCTAAATGTTAAGCAACAGCATCATAACCTTTACAGAAAAAAAAATCTTTGTTACAGCTGATACAAATCCTGCAATAAATCTGCAGTGTGTCTACTTCCTGCTTTCATGGAAGCAGACATATTGTTAACATCCTGTGTTTACAAATGATCTGTTTTGCCATGGCAAAGGAAATTCCTGAACTGACACAGCTGAGAGATCAAATTACATTTGTGATTAGACACATATAAGGGGGAGTTAGACAGGCTAAACTCTCTAAATACATACAGGGTGCATTTCTCTATGTTTTCCCTTCTGTCCTGTGCAAGAGTTCAGCTCCACTTTAATAAGAATAAGCAGATAAAATAATGAAAGTCGGTCAGAAATCGGTTCTGTGTAGAGTAAATAGAGGGTGATATGAAGATGTTTGTTTGTTGTATCAATGAGAAAGAATGTTTTGTAAAAATAAAATTCCTGTACATAGAGTTACATTGTGTAATATTACTTGTCACAGAACTCTGTGTGGTGAGCTGTGAGAACGCTCTAATGATGTCATTTTCAGTACAATCGTTCTTATCCAGATCTGTGTCACAGACGTGTAACCCCGACATTGGATTATAATAAAGCACATTTTGCCATTATCAATGTATTATTTGGTAAAAGTCATAGAAGAGCTATTGCCCTGATGTGATATTTTGTATTAAAGCGGAATGAAACCCGGCATTTCTACTTTGCTCTAATAGATTATTTACAGCATATTATATACAACCAGTATTTTTTTTTACTAGAACTGCATTCAAAGGGTTAACAGGCCTTAAGGTGCATACACACGCACTACAAAAGGAAACGACGGACCCTCCCACTCGGCGGATCGTTCAGAAACAGCCTTATCAGTCCGCCGACAGTGCGTACACACGCTCATACTGTTCGGCTAAAGACCGCCCAGCGGGAGGGTCCGGCGGACCCGTCGTTTCCTTTTGTAGTGCATGTGTACGCACCTTTAGAAGCTTCCCCGCCAGTAGAGCTGGCCGCTTCCGAACTTGTAGATAATGTTATCTTGTGTTTAATTGCATCAAGTGAGGAATGTAAACAAAGCCTTCTCTGACACTGCCGGGTCTCTTAAAGACAGTGAGAGGATCAGAAAGCATTTATGCTTAAGTTAGATGATGAATAAAGCAGTTATGAATAAAATGCAAAGTCAGCTCTCAGAGTAAAATAAGTTTACTTTGGGAACGTATAATTTCTAAATGAATAATAATACTTATGCACAAAAGCAAATATGATAACCGTATGGCATATAAAAAGTAGGAAAACATGTTTTTATTGAATATTATGTCAGGGTTTTATACCGCTTTAACTTAGCGGATATCTAGTTTAGAAATATATTTTACTGAGTTATGATGCTTTCTAAGGAAAGGTACACACATCCAATTTTGAATGGCAAATGCAGTATGAAAGCTGAAAGATTTTGAATACAATGAACAGATTGTGTAGGTAAGGTAAGCTCTCATGCATGTAACAATTCAAAGAAGAATTGGCGCAGCACAGTCCACACACATCAAATCATTGGCTTGCTTACTTCATTTTTCAATCAAAGTTATCCATTTCTAGAAGGCCTTTGCCTTGTGCAGTTATAGCCTGGATAGGAGGTAGACACACCTATTGTCTGCTGACTCACCACCGTGCTGCCCATGATGTATGAGAGCTCATCCATTTCTAGAAGGCAGCACCACACAATGCAAGGAATGTCACTGTGCAGTTATAGCCTGGATAGGAGGTAGCCACTCCCACTGTCTGCTGACTCACCACCGTGCTGCCCATGATGTATGAGAGCTCATCCATTTCTAGAAGGCAGCAGCACACAATGCAAGGAATGTCTCTGTGCGGTTATAGCCTGGATAGGAGGTAGCCACACCCACTGTCTGCTGACTCACCACTGTGCTGCCCATGATGTATGAGAGCTCATCCATTTCTAGAAGGCAGCACCACACAATGCAAGGAATGTCTCTGTGCAGTTATAGCCTGGATAGGAGGCAGCCACACCCACTGTCTGCTGACTCACCGCGTGCCGTGCTGCCCATGATGTATGAGAGCTCATCCATTTCTAGAAGGCAGCACCACACAATGCAAGGAATGTCTCTGTGCAGTTATAGCCTGGATAGGAGGCAGCCACACCCACTGTCTGCTGACTCACCGCGCGCCGTGCTGCCCATGATGTATGAGAGCTCATCCATTTCTAGAAGGCAGCGCCACACAATGCAAGGAATGTCTCTGTGCAGTTATAGCCTGGATAGGAGGTAGCCACTCCCACTGTCTGCTGACTCACCACCGTGCTGCCCATGATGTATGAGAGCTCATCCATTTCTAGAAGGCAGCACCACACAATGCAAGGAATGTCTCTGCAGTTATAGCCTGGATAGGAGGTAGCCACTCCCACTGTCTGCTGACTCACCACCGTGCTGCCCATGATGTATGAGAGCTCATCCATTTCTAGAAGGCAGCACCACACAATGCAAGGAATGTCTCTGTGCAGTTATAGCCTGGATAGGAGGCAGCCACACCCACTGTCTGCTGACTCACCGCGCGCCGTGCTGCCCATGATGTATGAGAGCTCATCCATTTCTAGAAGGCAGCGCCACACAATGCAAGGAATGTCTCTGTGCAGTTATAGCCTGGATAGGAGGTAGCCACTCCCACTGTCTGCTGACTCACCACCGTGCTGCCCATGATGTATGAGAGCTCATCCATTTCTAGAAGGCAGCACCACACAATGCAAGGAATGTCTCTGTGCAGTTATAGCCTGGATAGGAGGCAGCCACACCCACTGTCTGCTGACTCACCGCGCGCCGTGCTGCCCATGATGTATGAGAGCTCATCCATTTCTAGAAGGCAGCGCCACACAATGCAAGGAATGTCTCTGTGCAGTTATAGCCTGGATAGGAGGTAGCCACTCCCACTGTCTGCTGACTCACCACCGTGCTGCCCATGATGTATGAGAGCTCATCCATTTCTAGAAGGCAGCGCCACACAATGCAAGGAATGTCTCTGTGCAGTTATAGCCTGGATAGGAGGTAGCCACTCCCACTGTCTGCTGACTCACCGCGTGCCGTGCTGCCCATGATGTATGAGAGCTCATCCATTTCTAGAAGGCAGCGCCACACAATGCAAGGAATGTCTCTGTGCAGTTATAGCCTGGATAGGAGGTAGCCACTCCCACTGTCTGCTGACTCACCACCGTGCTGCCCATGATGTATGAGAGCTCATCCATTTCTAGAAGGCAGCACCACACAATGCAAGGAATGTCTCTGTGCAGTTATAGCCTGGATAGGAGGTAGCCACTCCCACTGTCTGCTGACTCACCACCGTGCTGCCCATGATGTATGAGAGCTCATCCATTTCTAGAAGGCAGCGCCACACAATGCAAGGAATGTCTCTGTGCAGTTAAAGCCTGGATAGGAGGTAGCCACACCCATTGTCTGCTGACTCACCGGATGTTGAGACCTCCAATTAGGTCTATTAGGGCTCTGAGACACTTAGGGCTGCCTCCCACCCCTAAGGCAATCGGGCGGAGCCTGAGGCGGAAGTGAGAAAGCCCACGTGTAGTAAGACGGAGGATTGGAGTGAGTGGAGGCGGAGCAGTCAGTGCCCATATACAGGGAAGAGCCCATTTTGATAAAACTCTATGCGCTACTCCTTATTGCAGAGCATGTAAGTGTAAAAGCTTTTTATTGTTTGAATAAAGCATACGGTTTTACACCATGAGAAGCTTTTCTCTTGAGGTTATTGCATAACACTGGAGGAAAAGATCATAAAGGCTGCCATACACTGGTCGACTGCCACCAGATCAACCAAGAGATAAGGTGGCCATACACTGATAGATTTGCAGCAGATTCGACCATCAGATAGATTCCTGTCAGATGCCTGTGAAGTTAAATCTGACAGGAATCTATCTGATGTGTACCACACACTAGGAACAGATTTCCAATAGATTTCAGAATGAAATTAATCTAAATGCATTATAGGACCATTAGATCCAATGCAACTCTATGGGCCATCGATCTGCTACCAGCAGCAGATCGACCCAGATCTTCCATCCTGTCAGATGGATCAAATCCATCGAAATCGGCAACACCTCGATCGATTGATCGATCTGAAAGAATCGATTTCTGATTGATCGACTCTATTGAATCGATCAATGGCTGAAATCGACCAGTGTATTGGCCCCGATAGATCCCTCTCTTATCTAATCTGATCAGAGAGGGATCTATTGGCTGCCCATACACTGCACACAGATTTTGAATCGATTTCAGCATGCCGCCTGCCTCGCTGCCCTCCGGCCTCCTTTTGGGCTCTCCCAGCCACCAGCATTTATATCACCTGACCGGCCAGCGAGAGTCCCCGGGTCTGTGCTGTCCCTTCTTCCAGCATCCTCCTCCTCTTCACTTCCTGTACCGTCCTGTGACAAGCGGGAGTTCAAACAGTAAAGTGCCCTCTACTGTTTGAACTTTGTCTTCTCACAGGACGGGACAGGCAGCGAAGAGAAGATGCCAGAAGAAATGAGAGACAGCAGGGACCCGGGGACTCGCGCCGGCGGACAGGTGATATCACTGCTGCGTCGGTCGTTGCCAAATCGAACGCCGCTTCCGATGCGCTCCCGACCCGCCGGCGATCAAGCGAAATTTTCCACCTGAACAGATTGACTGAATCGATTGATTTTGGGTGAAAATTGGTTGATCGGTCAACATTTGCGTTAACGATTTCACAGCAGATTCAATCATCGTGATCGCATCTGCTGTATATCGATGGGAAATCAATGTACTGTATGGATACGGTAAGTTGTATGAAGAGGAGTGTCTTTGGTGAAGTGATGCCGGCTGATTGCCTTAGAGGAGGGAGGCGAGCCTAAGTGTCTCAGAGCCCTAATAGACCTAATTGGAGGTCTCAACATCCGGTGAGTTAGCAGACAGTGGGAGTGGCTACCTCCTATCCAGGCTATAACTGCACAGAGACATTCCTTGCATTGTGTGGTGCTGCCTTCTATAAATGGATGAGCTCTCATACATCATGGGCAGCACGGTGGTGAGTCAGCAGACAGTGGGAGTGGCTACCTCCTATCCAGGCTATAACTGCACAGAGACATTCCTTGCATTGTGTGGTGCTGCCTTCTAGAAATGGATGAGCTCTCATACATCATGGGCAGCACGGTGGTGAGTCAGCAGACAGTGGGTGTGGCTACCTCCTATCCAGGCTTTCCCTATGCCTCCATGTCAACACCTGTGGGTAGATGCCCCGCCCACTCTACCCTGGAGGACCAATATCTATAAAAGTTGCTACCTGAGCCACCTCCCCAGTCTTTTTTCTGTCCTCGTACTCGCCTCAGGAAGACCTATGGACCTATGGAGCCTTTGTGCTCAGGACTTTTTATTTTTCCCCTACCTCGGCTGGCTCTTCCAGCCCCCCGCTAGGTTGGCTCTCCTAGCGATGTTTACAGGTTATAAATTAACCTAATTCTTACCCCATTCTGCTGGTCTTGGGGGTATCAGTGCACGCACTGAAGTGTCCGTTCCTGGAGCTCCGGTTTTCTCACGCTAAATGCGTGTAGTGTTTGCGCCAGGATCCTTCCTCCCTGTGTCTTTCTCCTCCGTGTACTAGGGGACCGGCGTCCCAGCGTGCAGGACACTTCCGGGTGGTCTGGCGTGCGCTCCAGCATGCTATAGGGCTGCCGGAGCGCTGCGTTCCAGACGCTGGGTAGCCATGACGCCAGGAGTGGGCGGAGCTACTCCCCTATAAGAGCCGGTGCTGTATTTAGAACAGCGCCGGTCTCCGCAGCAGTAGTCACGCGCGGCAGCAGGCTTCCTGACTCCCTTACCGGACGGATACATAATTAACCAAACTTACAAAGTAAGTGGTTTTGAGTTAGAGTATGCCTGTAAGAACCTTTATCAATGTGACTTTGCCTGCTGGTACACTTCACTCTTTCTATCCTTTTTCTTTCATTCCACAGCCTTGTTTTGGCTGCACTATGGATCCCAAAGCGCCTGATACAGACCAGCAACAGGTTGAGAGGTAGGGGGCTCATAGGTAGGTTCTTATCTGAATGCCTGAAAGAGCTGAAGAGTAATCACATTATTTTCTTTTGACAGCCACAGAAAATCTCACAAGAAGAAATCATCCCGGGACAAGTCGGAATCTAAAAGACATGCTTCCACCAGCCAAGGCCGGGAGAGGAGCAGATCACCTATAGACCAACATGTAACTTCATACCAGATCCCGAAGAAATGTTGGGCTTGTGGAAAGGAGGTTCTTCCTGGAAAGCTTGTATGCAGCCAGTGCTTTGGAGAGATGCCTACAGAAGCCGCTCAACAGCCAATGGATGTTTCAGAAATGATAAGACAAGCAGTTCAGGACTCCATGAAAGAATATATGGAGTCACTTCCTCCAGGAGAAGGAACATCTACGGGTATAACAGCATCACAGCAGAAAATCGAACCAGAACCTGATCAACTGGCAGTAGGGTTCGACTTCGCACTGGTTCAGCCTTATGTCAGGGCAGTGCGAGAAGCATTGGAATGGGAAGATGACCAAGAACAGACGGATGAAAGAGGAAAGAAAAGAAGGGAATATTACACGCATCTTAAGAGAAAGACGATATCATTTCCATTTATGGATGAAATCAAAGGCATAATAAAGGAGGAATGGGAGAAGGTGGAAAAGAAACCCCCCCTAGGAAACAGATTCTCAAAACTCTATCCATTAGAAGAAGAGGAAGTGAAGAATCTAGATAATTCCCCAACAGTTGACGCTTCAGTAGTCAGGTTGGCACGTCATATGACTTTGCCTAGAGAGAACTCTACAAACTTTAAAGATCCTTTGGAAAGGAGGGTTGACAGTGAATTGAAGAAGATTTTCACAACGTCAGGAGGCTCAGTTAGACCAGCAGTGGCCCTAACAGCAGTTGCCAAGGCCCTACATGCCTGGACGCTAAATATAGAAGAGGCCATCCTCGCCGACACGGATAAGGAAGCTATTCTTTCAGCATTACAAGATTTAAAGATTACAGCCGATTTTATCGGCGAGGCAGCAGTGGACATAGTAAGATGCTCAGCCAGAAACATGATTTTCTCTGTTGTCGCTAAAAGAGCCCTATGGTTGAGAGGATGGGCGGCTGATTTAGCTTCACGTCAAGACTGGTGCAAGATACCATTCGATGGGAGACATCTTTTCGGCGATGAAATGGACTCAGCTATAAGGAGAGTCACAGGGGGAAAATCGGGGTTAATTCCCCAAGAGAGAAGATCGAGAAGACAGACTCCTCAACAGAATACTAGGTTCCAACATAACCGCTTCAAGAACGCCAAGTCTTATAGGCCAGGGCGAGATTATAAGAGAAACTGGCAGAGTTCCCAGAACAATCTTCAGAGACTAACTAAGCAAAAGACTTCCAATGCTTCCTCGAGCCAACAAAAGCCCTTTTGAGGGTGTGTCCGTTCGGACCTGGCCAGTTGGCGGAAGGCTTCGGTCTTTCAGTCAGGTTTGGACGGAACACATTCACAACCCATGGGTAGCCAACACTGTGACTCGCGGACATCGTTGGAAGTTCAAAGATGGTCCACCCCCAGATCAATTCATACAGACAAGAATTCCGCAACATGCAGAGAAGAGACAGATCCTGTACGACTATGTGAACACTCTGTTTCAGAAGAGAGCAGTTACACTAGTACCTCAAAGAGAAAGAGGAAGGGGAGTCTACTCCCCATTATTTTTCGTACTAAAGAAGACGGGGGACTGGAGACCGGTGATGGATTTAAGAAACCTAAATTGCTCAATAAAGTTACAGAAGTTCAAGATGGAGACCCTTCAAACAGTAACACAGTGTATAAGAAGGTTCGATTATATGCTTTCCCTGGACCTGGAAGACGCGTACTTGCACATTCCGATACACAGACAGTTCCAGAAGTACCTCCGTTTCGCAATAGACCAGACACATCTTCAGTTCACCTGTTTACCATTCGGAATTTCAACAGCACCCAGAACCTTCACGAAGGTATTGGTGGCAGTAGTGGAGTTATTGCGATTAAAGAACCTAAGATTATTCCAGTACCTAGACGATCTTCTGCTTCTAGCAGAGGATGTTCAAACTCTAGAGGAACACAGACAGATTCTGATCACCACTCTTCAGGACTTTGGGTGGATAATAAATCTAGCCAAGAGCAATTTAACTCCAACTCAGGACCTAATATACCTAGGGGCACAGATCCAGACGGCGAACAACGTATTGAGACTTCCAATACAGAAGATACAACTAATAATCAACAAAGTTCGTCAAATTCAGTCGGTGAGTCACCTACGGGCCAAGCAGTGTCTCAGTATCCTGGGGACGTTTTCCTCAACCTTTCCAATGGTGAGATGGGCCCACTGGCACTCCAGACCCTTCCAGTGGGGCTTCCTCAACCAGTGGGACAACTCGAGCATGCACCAATGGATAGAATTAACATTCTTAATGAAGAACAGTCTAGAATGGTGGACGGAGGCAGCCAATCTAGAAAGACACCTCCAGATCCAGCCAGACCCTCCCCTTACCATGACAACGGACGCAAGCGGCAGAGGGTGGGGAGCCCACTGTGGACATTTAACAGCCCAAGGGACTTGGGATACAGAGCAATGCAATACTCCCGCCAACATCCTGGAGATCAGGGCAGCATACATGGCGTTATGCAGTTTTCGACACATCATCTTAGGGAAGAACGTCTTACTAATGATGGACAACAAGACAGCCGTCTCATATGTTCGGAGACAAGGAGGCACGAGGAGTCTCTCCCTGCTGCAGGAAGTGTCAAAGATATTTCAATTTGCGGAACAGAATCTGTGGAACATCAGTGCCTCTTATATTCCAGGTCAACAGAATCTCAGAGCAGACTACTTAAGTCGCCATACTGTCAACAACAACGAATGGAGTCTGAACCAGGAGGTTTTCCAGATGGTCTGCAACAAGTTGGGGAAACCAGTCCTAGATCTGATGGCAACCCCTTACAACAAGAAGTGCAACCGATTCTATTCCAGGTACCGATTTCATCAATCGGAGGCAGTGGATGCGATCACAACTCACTGGGAGTTCACGCTTGGGTATGTTTTCCCTCCGACTCCTATGATACACCGCATCTTGTGCAGATTACTGAGGGAGAAAGTGTCACTAATAGCGATCATTCCCCATTGGCCACGACGGCCTTGGTTCCCGTTACTCTGGGAAATGAGGACCCATCCTCCAATACCATTACCAGACAGACCGGATTTGCTGAGCCAAGGAATGATTTACCATCCCAACCCGCACAGACTAAGACTGACGGCCTGGAGGTTGAAGGGCAAAGGCTAAAAGAACTGGGATGCTCAGAAGCAGTCATTGGTACGATTATGAAGGCAAGAAAGCAGAGCACCAATACCAAGTATAATAATATTTGGCAACGGTTCATAGAGTACTCCACACTACAGAACTTCGATCCTTTAAAACCAGAACAGCCACATATACTGGGATTCTTGCAGACAGGAGTTGAAAAAGGATTAAGTTATTATTCAATAAAGGGACAGATTTCAGCCTTGGCGGCCTTTACAGGAACAGACTGGGCCTCACTCCCAGTTATCAAACAGTTCATCAAGGGAGTATTGAAGCTAAAACCTCCTAAAAAGGCGATGTTCCCCAAGTGGGACCTTTCCCTAGTACTGGAGACATTATCTAAGGCACCATATCATCCATTACAGAACTGTACACTATGGGATTTAACGTTAAAAACTTTATTCCTGGTCGCAGTCTCATCCGCCAGAAGAGTCTCGGAACTCCAGGCACTAGGTTCAGCAGAACCATATCTAACGTTTTACCCCGACAGGGTAGTACTAAGACCTATACAGCAGTTCATACCGAAGGTCGCTTCCACATATCATCTAAACCAGGACTTGACGCTACCCACTCTAACAGATCCAGGTTCAGAATCAGTTCACCCACTGGATGTAGCCCAAGCATTAAGGGCATACATAGACATGACGAGGGAAATCCGTAAAACGGAGAGATTATGGATAATTCCTCTTGGATACAGAAAGGGGCAAGCCGCTACCACCAGAACAATATCATCCTGGCTAGTGAGAATAATACAGGATTGCTACAAGGCTCTCAACCTGGAACCTCCAGGACAGCTGACGGCGCACTCCACTAGAAGCATTTCTACATCCTGGGCAGCCATGAACAGAGTTTCAGCAGATACCATCTGCCAGGCAGCAAGCTGGACGACGATAAATACGTTTATGCATCATTATAGAGTAGACATGGCGGCCAACTCCTCACTTAACTTTGGAAAAGTTGTATTAACTGGACAACATTCTTGAATTAAAAAGATTATTTTCTGCACAAAGCCTACAGTCTCCCTCCCTTCTTTAGGTTACTAGTTATATCCCACAGGTGTTGACATGGAGGCATAGGGAAAACGGAAAATTGTATACTTACCTAACGGTAATTTTCCTTTCCCGATGCCTACATGTCAACACAGGGATTCCCTCCCTTCAACTTCGGCGAGTCCGAGGTTCACATAAGACTGGGGAGGTGGCTCAGGTAGCAACTTTTATAGATATTGGTCCTCCAGGGTAGAGTGGGCGGGGCATCTACCCACAGGTGTTGACATGTAGGCATCGGGAAAGGAAAATTACCGTTAGGTAAGTATACAATTTTCCGTTATAACTGCACAGAGACATTCCTTGCATTGTGTGGTGCTGCCTTCTAGAAATGGATGAGCTCTCATACATCATGGGCAGCACGGTGGTGAGTCAGCAGACAGTGGGAGTGGCTACCTCCTATCCAGGCTATAACTGCACAGAGACATTCCTTGCATTGTGTGGTGCTGCCTTCTAGAAATGGATGAGCTCTCATACATCATGGGCAGCACGGTGGTGAGTCAGCAGACAGTGGGAGTGGCTACCTCCTATCCAGGCTATAACTGCAGAGACATTCCTTGCATTGTGTGGTGCTGCCTTCTAGAAATGGATGAGCTCTCATACATCATGGGCAGCACGGTGGTGAGTCAGCAGACAGTGGGTGTGGCTACCTCCTATCCAGGCTATAACTGCACAGAGACATTCCTTGCATTGTGTGGTGCTGCCTTCTAGAAATGGATGAGCTCTCATACATCATGGGCAGCACGGTGGTGAGTCAGCAGACAGTGGGAGTGGCTACCTCCTATCCAGGCTATAACTGCACAGAGACATTCCTTGCATTGTGTGGTGCTGCCTTCTAGAAATGGATGAGCTCTCATACATCATGGGCAGCACGGTGGTGAGTCAGCAGACAGTGGGAGTGGCTACCTCCTATCCAGGCTATAACTGCAGAGACATTCCTTGCATTGTGTGGTGCTGCCTTCTAGAAATGGATGAGCTCTCATACATCATGGGCAGCACGGTGGTGAGTCAGCAGACAGTGGGTGTGGCTACCTCCTATCCAGGCTATAACTGCAGAGACATTCCTTGCATTGTGTGGTGCTGCCTTCTAGAAATGGATGAGCTCTCATACATCATGGGCAGCACGGTGGTGAGTCAGCAGACAGTGGGTGTGGCTACCTCCTATCCAGGCTATAACTGCAGAGACATTCCTTGCATTGTGTGGTGCTGCCTTCTAGAAATGGATGAGCTCTCATACATCATGGGCAGCACGGTAGTGAGTCAGCAGACAGTGGGAGTGGCTACCTCCTATCCAGGCTATAACTGCAGAGACATTCCTTGCATTGTGTGGTGCTGCCTTCTAGAAATGGATGAGCTCTCATACATCATGGGCAGCACGGTGGTGAGTCAGCAGACAGTGGGTGTGGCTACCTCCTATCCAGGCTATAACTGCAGAGACATTCCTTGCATTGTGTGGTGCTGCCTTCTAGAAATGGATGAGCTCTCATACATCATGGGCAGCATGGCGGTGAGTCAGCAGACAGTGGGAGTGGCTACCTCCTATCCAGGCTAAAACCGCACAGAGACATTCCTTGCATTGTGTGGCGCTGCCTTCTAGAAATGGATGAGCTCTCATACATCATGGGCAGCACGGTGGTGAGTCAGCAGACAGTGGGAGTGGCTACCTCCTATCCAGGCTATAACTGCACAGAAACATTCCTTGCATTGTGTGGTGCTGCCTTCTAGAAATGGATGAGCTCTCATACATCATGGGCAGCACGGCTGTGAGTCAGCAGACAGTGGGTGTGGCTACCTCCTATCCAGGCTATAACTGCAGAGACATTCCTTGCATTGTGTGGTGCTGCCTTCTAGAAATGGATGAGCTCTCATACATCATGGGCAGCACGGTGGTGAGTCAGCAGACAGTGGGTGTGGCTACCTCCTATCCAGGCTATAACTGCAGAGACATTCCTTGCATTGTGTGGTGCTGCCTTCTAGAAATGGATGAGCTCTCATACATCATGGGCAGCACGGTGGTGAGTCAGAAGACAGTGGGTGTGGCTACCTCCTATCCAGGCTTTCCTTATGCCTCCATGGCAGCACATTGGGTAGTGGCTCCGCCCCCCCTACCCCATAGGACCGGTCAGTATTTAAATAGAGATTAGAGCAGGTGCTCGCTGTCTTTTTTTTCTGTCCTCACCTCATAGGACCAGAAAGGCTGCAATCCGGCAGAAAATTTCTTTTTTTTTTGCACCTATCTGACTGTATCTTGCAGTCCCCACACATTTGCCTCCCTGTGTGAAGATCCCCCTTTTATGTCCTATAAATTAGGGCTGTGGTGGATGCCCCGTTCTGCTGGCCTTGGGGGCTTGGCTATGGGTTAGGTGTCACTGGGCACGATATAGGGCACTAATCTGCTCTGGCCGTCAGTGCATATGCGGAGTTTTTGCCTGCATCATATTGCTACCTACCTACCCATGCCTGTGCGACTCTAAACGAGTCTGTCCCGGCGCGTGTCCGCCTCCTTTCTAAGTCTCGCTGTCTCCGGGCGGCGTGCGCTCCAAGCCTTCTCCTTCCTGGAACGCACGGGGGGGGCGGGGTTAGATGCGGAAGCGTCCTCTCGCTCTCGGCCCATGACGTCACCGCGCACAGTGTTCGCGCGGTGACGCGACTTACTCCTCCTCTGTCCTCCGGCTGCTGCCCCTCCAGGAAGTAACTTAAACAGAGAGGGGCGGCAGCGTTTTTTCCGCATCTTCACCACGTTTGGCGTGCAGTGGAGGGACATCATGGAGATCGTTCTGCTATAGCAGCAGAAGTATCCATTGTGGCGGATGAGTAAGTTTTCTTCCTTTTTCAAGACCCTGCAAAGTTTTATCCAGCGTGTCATGCGCTGTGTGTGCATTTTGTTTCATGCTTGGATTTTTTTGCCTGTGTCTCTTTATCTATTGCTTACAATGCTAACTCTTCCTTTCAGCTACCTCTCTTCCTCCTCATCTTCGGACACAAATGCGCCTCTCAGAGACCAGCAAATAACCGATAGGTAGGTGCATTTCAGGTAGGTTACCTTTCCTTTTGGGGAGTGCATATTCTAATAGCAACTATGGCTGTTTCATTGCAGCCCGAGAAGACGACGAGACTCAAGCCCTAGGAAGGCACCAAGAAAATCTTCTCCTGATAAATACTATTCATCCTCTCGTGCAAGATATCATTCAAGGAGTCGTTCTCCGCCCAGAAGGGACTATCACGACTACTATGACGATTATTACACCTATCGAAGAAGAAGGAGCCCACCACCCAGAAGTTATGCACCAAGGGGCGAAACTCCGGATTACTATTCTCATCACAAGAGCTGCTGGGCGTGTGGTGACCCGGTGATGCCCGGAAAGTTAGTCTGCAAATCATGTTTTATACAGAAGTCGGAAGAAACGGAACAATCGTCGGTAGACGTATCTGCACTAATTAAGAAAGCTGTTCAAGAGTCTATGGACACATACATTGCAAGTCTTCCGTCCTTAGGAGTCGCAGACCAGTCTCAACCGCTTACTTCAGCTGAGGACCCAACTTCGGACAGTATTACTGCAGGTGGCTTTGACTTCACTCTCGTACCTTCCTTTGTCAAATCGGTTAGAGAGGCAATCGAGTGGGAGTCCGAAGATGAAATGGAGGAAGGTAATTCCAAAAAGAAAGAGAAGAAACGATATTACACCCACCTTAAAAAGACAAAGGATACCTTTCCTTACCTAATAGAGATCGAGGAAGTGATTAAAGACGAATGGCAAAGGCTAGAGAAAAAACCGCCACTAGCAAATCGATTATCAAAACTGTATCCCTTACCAGCGGAAGAATCCAAACCATTGGAAAATTCCCCAATTGTTGACGCCTCCATAACCCGCCTCGTCAAACATATGACGCTCCCGTTGGAAGATTGCATTTCCTTTAAAGATGTACTATTAAGGAAGGCCGACCTAGACCTGAAGAAAGTCTACACCTCGGCTGGAGGGGCATGCAAGCCAGCTATCACATTAGCGGCAGTGGGAAAAGCGGTGAGGTCTTGGACGGAAAATATTGAAGCAGCTGTGAGAGCTGAGGCTGATAAAGACACAATAATTGCAGCACTCGAGGACTTAAAACTCTCGGCCGACTTCATAGGCGAAGCTTCTTTCGATGTGGTCAGAGGAGCAGCTCGGGCCATGCTCTATTCCGTCACGGCCAAGAGAGCTCTCTGGCTCAGATCGTGGTCGGCAGATATTAATTCCAGGCAGGCCTGGTGTAAGATACCATATGATGGCAAGTCCTTATTCGGGGAGAAGATGGATACAGCAATATCGAGAGTCACGGGGGGCAAGTCTGGCCTCTTACCCCAGGATAGAAGGTCCACCAAGCAGAACTTTACTCCTTCGCAGACCCAGAATAGATATAGGAATGCAAGGGCTTACCGACCTGGAAAAAATTATAGAAAAGACTGGAAGGGGACACAGGCTACTTCACAAAGGAATACAAAGCAAAGGACCTCTGACGTACCCTCTACTCAGAAGAAGTCCTTTTGACGGTGTCCAAGTCCAGGATGTACCTGTCGGTGCCAGACTAAGCTCCTTCCGACAGATCTGGAAGAGGGAAATAAAATCTCATTGGGTCAACAAAACCATTTCCACAGGTCACTCCTGGACATTCAAAAAAACCCCGGAATTCCGTTTTATTCCAACAAAGATTCCAGTAACGCAGAGAAAGAAGGACATCCTATTCTCTTATATACAAGAACTAATCCAAAAACAGGCGATATCATTGGTTCCCTTCGATCAAAGAGGAGAGGGTTTCTACTCCCCTCTTTTCCTGGTAAAGAAGAAGTCGGGAAAACTTCGACCTGTGCTCGACCTAAAAAAATTGAATCAATATATAAACCTGGAAACATTCAAAATGGAGTCACTCCAATCAATCAGTCAAGCTATACTCAAGAACGATTGGATGCTGTCAGCAGACCTGCAGGATGCCTATCTGCACATACCGATACGAAGGGATTACCAAAAGTTCCTAAGGTTTGCAGTACAGGAGCATCATTATCAGTTCACATGTCTCCCCTTCGGGATTTCGACCGCTCCCCGAACATTTACAAAGGTGCTCGTCTCCATCATTGCCCTTCTCAGAATCCAGGGACTCCGAGTTTACCATTACCTGGACGATATACTGCTTCTGGGAACCAGCCGGGACATAATCTTGCACCACAGACATATTCTATTGGACACTCTACGGCAGTTCGGGTGGCTAATCAACCCAGACAAAAGCCAGTTAACACCAACCCAAGACCTTGTCTTCTTCGGAGCACGTTTCCAGACCAACAGAAATGCAATATCGATTCCGCTGGAAAAAGTCCCTGTCATTCAACAAAGGATCTCAACCATCATAACCTCCTCCACGGCATCTGCCAGGCACTGCCTCAGACTTCTTGGTACCCTCTCGGCGACCATACTTATGCTACCTTGGGCCCACTGGCATATACGGGACTTTCAAGTCGGATTCCTCGACCAGTGGGACAGAGTGAGCTTAAATCAGCGGATTGTACTTCACAAGTCAATGACAGACAGCCTTACGTGGTGGCTCTTAGATCACAAAATCTATCGCCAAGTCCAGTTGACACCAGATGCTCCAGTGATCATAACGACGGACGCCAGCAAGAAGGGATGGGGTGCGACATGTCATCAGCTGGCAGCCCAGGGTTCCTGGCAGGAGGATGTAACAGAACAATCATCAAACTCGTTGGAGCTCCAAGCAGTATACCATGCACTACTTCATTTCCTGAAATACATTGTGAACAAAAATTGTCTCATTCGCATCGACAACAGGACGGCAGTGGCATATATTCAGAGACAAGGAGGGACGAGGAGCCATTGCCTTCTGGAAATAGCCAATCGGATTTTCCATCTGGCGGAACAGAACCTCTTATCCCTCAGAGCGGTTTACATTCCAGGAACCTTAAACACACAAGCGGACTACCTAAGTCGAAACTCGCTGGACAACAACGAGTGGTCTCTACATCAGGAAACATTCAACCTAATCTGCAGCTGTTGGGGCCAGCCGGAATTAGACCTCATGGCAACATCCAACAACACGAAATGCAAAAGATTCATGGCCAGGTATCCATTCAGGCAAGCGGAAGCAGTGGATGCAATAACCGCCCCGTGGAACTTTTCGAAAGCCTATGCATTTCCCCCAACGCCTATGATCTACACCCTGCTGAGGAGGATACAACAGGAATCTGTATCCGTCATATCAGTGATACCCAAATGGCCGAGACGTCCATGGTATCCTCTACTCCTAACCCTGACAGTAGCAGAGCCAATGATGCTTCCTCTGAGGAGAGACCTGCTGACGCAGGGGCCAATACTCCATCCGAACCCAGGTCGTTTGAATTTAGCGGCATGGCTGTTGAGAGGGAGAAGCTTGAACAGCTAGGATGTTCTGCGGACGTAATACACACCCTCCTTCAAGCAAGAAAACCGTCCACGAACAGGACGTACTACAAAATTTGGGAAAAGTTCACATCATTCGCCACAGCATCATCCTTCAATCCTCATCAGCCGCTACCTCAGCATGTGCTGGCCTTCCTCCAGTCCGGATTAGACAGGCCTCAGCTACAATGCCATCAAAGTGCAAATCTCTGCAATCTCGGCTTTATCGGACTTCAAATGGGCCTTACATCCCCTGATCAAGCAGTTTTTGTTGGCCTTAATAAAAATCAGACCACCAAGGAAGCAATCTTATGCAAAATGGGATCTTCCTTTAGTATTGAACTTTCTATCAGGGATTCCTTTCGAACCATTGCAGTCCTGCTCATTATGGAACTTGACCCTTAAATCCGTCTTTTTAGTGGCAATTACCTCTGCCCGGAGGGTTTCGGAACTGAGTTCCTTGGGATGTAAAGAGCCTCATCTCACCTTCTTCCACGATAGGGTACAACTGAAACCAGCAGATTCCTTCCTTCCCAAAGTGGTCAAATCATACCACATTAATCAAGATTGGTCTTTACCCGCATTTCATGAGGATTCTAGTACCATCCTACACACCCTAGACGTCTCGAGGACTCTAAAAGCTTATCTAGAAGCTACCGAACCTTTCAGAACATCAGACCATCTGTTCATAGTGCCCTCAGGGTACAGAAAGGGTCATGCGGCATCGGCAAGAACCATAGCCTCTTGGTTAATCAAAACCATTCAAGCAGCATATAGGGCTGTCGGTTTGCAACCTCCAGAGACTATACGGGCGCACTCGACCAGGGGAATTTCATCCTCATGGGCGGCATACTCTAATGTTTCAGCAGCCAAAATCTGCCAGGCCGCAAATTGGTCTACTATAGACACGTTTATTAGTCACTACAAAGTAGATGTTTCTGTAAACACTCCAGTAGAATTTGGGAGAGCTGTAATCTCCTCTTCTGTATATTGTCATGAATAAATTTTCTTTTGTTATGCAGCATATTTAGCCTCCCTCCCTTATTTATAAATAGTTAGATCCCAATGTGCTGCCATGGAGGCATAAGGAAAGCGGAAAATTGTATACTTACCTGTCGGTAATTTTCCTTTCCTGATGCATCCATGGCAGCACATGGATCCCACCCGGCTATTCGGTGAGGATCATAGTTACAAAAGACAGCGAGCACCTGCTCTAATCTCTATTTAAATACTGACCGGTCCTATGGGGTAGGGGGGGCGGAGCCACTACCCAATGTGCTGCCATGGATGCATCAGGAAAGGAAAATTACCGACAGGTAAGTATACAATTTTCCGCTATAACTGCAGAGACATTCCTTGCATTGTGTGGTGCTGCCTTCTAGAAATGGATGAGCTCTCATACATCATGGGCAGCACGGCGGTGAGTCAGCAGACAATGGGTGTGGCTACCTCCTATCCAGGCTATAACTGCACAGAGACATTCCTTGCATTGTGTGGTGCTGCCTTCTAGAAATGGATGAGCTCTCAAACATCATGGGCAGCACGGTGGTGAGTCAGCACACAGTGGGAGTGGCTACCTCCTATCCAGGCTATAACTGCACAGAGACATTCCTTGCATTGTGTGGCGCTGCCTTCTAGAAATGGATGAGCTCTCATACATCATGGGCAGCACGGTGGTGAGTCAGCAGACAGTGGGAGTGGCTACCTCCTATCCAGGCTATAACTGCACAGAGACATTCCTTGCATTGTGTGGTGCTGCCTTCTAGAAATGGATGAGCTCTCATACATCATGGGCAGCACGGTGGTGAGTCAGCAGACAGTGGGAGTGGCTACCTCCTATCCAGGCTATAACTGCAGAGACATTCCTTGCATTGTGTGGTGCTGCCTTCTAGAAATGGATGAGCTCTCATACATCATGGGCAGCACGGTGGTGAGTCAGCAGACAGTGGGTGTGGCTACCTCCTATCCAGGCTATAACTGCAGAGACATTCCTTGCATTGTGTGGTGCTGCCTTCTAGAAATGGATGAGCTCTCATACATCATGGGCAGCACGGTGGTGAGTCAGCAGACAGTGGGTGTGGCTACCTCCTATCCAGGCTATAACTGCAGAGACATTCCTTGCATTGTGTGGTGCTGCCTTCTAGAAATGGATGAGCTCTCATACATCATGGGCAGCACGGTGGTGAGTCAGCAGACAGTGGGAGTGGCTACCTCCTATCCAGGCTATAACTGCAGAGACATTCCTTGCATTGTGTGGTGCTGCCTTCTAGAAATGGATGAGCTCTCATACATCATGGGCAGCACGGTGGTGAGTCAGCAGACAGTGGGTGTGGCTACCTCCTATCCAGGCTATAACTGCAGAGACATTCCTTGCATTGTGTGGTGCTGCCTTCTAGAAATGGATGAGCTCTCATACATCATGGGCAGCATGGCGGTGAGTCAGCAGACAGTGGGAGTGGCTACCTCCTATCCAGGCTAAAACCGCACAGAGACATTCCTTGCATTGTGTGGCGCTGCCTTCTAGAAATGGATGAGCTCTCATACATCATGGGCAGCACGGTGGTGAGTCAGCAGACAGTGGGAGTGGCTACCTCCTATCCAGGCTATAACTGCACAGAAACATTCCTTGCATTGTGTGGTGCTGCCTTCTAGAAATGGATGAGCTCTCATACATCATGGGCAGCACGGCTGTGAGTCAGCAGACAGTGGGTGTGGCTACCTCCTATCCAGGCTATAACTGCAGAGACATTCCTTGCATTGTGTGGTGCTGCCTTCTAGAAATGGATGAGCTCTCATACATCATGGGCAGCACGGTGGTGAGTCAGCAGACAGTGGGTGTGGCTACCTCCTATCCAGGCTATAACTGCAGAGACATTCCTTGCATTGTGTGGTGCTGCCTTCTAGAAATGGATGAGCTCTCATACATCATGGGCAGCACGGTGGTGAGTCAGAAGACAGTGGGTGTGGCTACCTCCTATCCAGGCTTTCCTTATGCCTCCATGGCAGCACATTGGGTAGTGGCTCCGCCCCCCCTACCCCATAGGACCGGTCAGTATTTAAATAGAGATTAGAGCAGGTGCTCGCTGTCTTTTTTTTCTGTCCTCACCTCATAGGACCAGAAAGGCTGCAATCCGGCAGAAAATTTCTTTTTTTTTTGCACCTATCTGACTGTATCTTGCAGTCCCCACACATTTGCCTCCCTGTGTGAAGATCCCCCTTTTATGTCCTATAAATTAGGGCTGTGGTGGATGCCCCGTTCTGCTGGCCTTGGGGGCTTGGCTATGGGTTAGGTGTCACTGGGCACGATATAGGGCACTAATCTGCTCTGGCCGTCAGTGCATATGCGGAGTTTTTGCCTGCATCATATTGCTACCTACCTACCCATGCCTGTGCGACTCTAAACGAGTCTGTCCCGGCGCGTGTCCGCCTCCTTTCTAAGTCTCGCTGTCTCCGGGCGGCGTGCGCTCCAAGCCTTCTCCTTCCTGGAACGCACGGGGGGGGCGGGGTTAGATGCGGAAGCGTCCTCTCGCTCTCGGCCCATGACGTCACCGCGCACAGTGTTCGCGCGGTGACGCGACTTACTCCTCCTCTGTCCTCCGGCTGCTGCCCCTCCAGGAAGTAACTTAAACAGAGAGGGGCGGCAGCGTTTTTTCCGCATCTTCACCACGTTTGGCGTGCAGTGGAGGGACATCATGGACCCTGATCGTTCTGCTATAGCAGCAGAAGTATCCATTGTGGCGGATGAGTAAGTTTTCTTCCTTTTTCAAGACCCTGCAAAGTTTTATCCAGCGTGTCATGCGCTGTGTGTGCATTTTGTTTCATGCTTGGATTTTTTTGCCTGTGTCTCTTTATCTATTGCTTACAATGCTAACTCTTCCTTTCAGCTACCTCTCTTCCTCCTCATCTTCGGACACAAATGCGCCTCTCAGAGACCAGCAAATAACCGATAGGTAGGTGCATTTCAGGTAGGTTACCTTTCCTTTTGGGGAGTGCATATTCTAATAGCAACTATGGCTGTTTCATTGCAGCCCGAGAAGACGACGAGACTCAAACCCTAGGAAGGCACCAAGAAAATCTTCTCCTGATAAATACTATTCATCCTCTCGTGCAAGATATCATTCAAGGAGTCGTTCTCCGCCCAGAAGGGACTATCACGACTACTATGACGATTATTACACCTATCGAAGAAGAAGGAGCCCACCACCCAGAAGTTATGCACCAAGGGGCGAAACTCCGGATTACTATTCTCATCACAAGAGCTGCTGGGCGTGTGGTGACCCGGTGATGCCCGGAAAGTTAGTCTGCAAATCATGTTTTATACAGAAGTCGGAAGAAACGGAACAATCGTCGGTAGACGTATCTGCACTAATTAAGAAAGCTGTTCAAGAGTCTATGGACACATACATTGCAAGTCTTCCGTCCTTAGGAGTCGCAGACCAGTCTCAACCGCTTACTTCAGCTGAGGACCCAACTTCGGACAGTATTACTGCAGGTGGCTTTGACTTCACTCTCGTACCTTCCTTTGTCAAATCGGTTAGAGAGGCAATCGAGTGGGAGTCCGAAGATGAAATGGAGGAAGGTAATTCCAAAAAGAAAGAGAAGAAACGATATTACACCCACCTTAAAAAGACAAAGGATACCTTTCCTTACCTAATAGAGATCGAGGAAGTGATTAAAGACGAATGGCAAAGGCTAGAGAAAAAACCGCCACTAGCAAATCGATTATCAAAACTGTATCCCTTACCAGCGGAAGAATCCAAACCATTGGAAAATTCCCCAATTGTTGACGCCTCCATAACCCGCCTCGTCAAACATATGACGCTCCCGTTGGAAGATTGCATTTCCTTTAAAGATGTACTATTAAGGAAGGCCGACCTAGACCTGAAGAAAGTCTACACCTCGGCTGGAGGGGCATGCAAGCCAGCTATCACATTAGCGGCAGTGGGAAAAGCGGTGAGGTCTTGGACGGAAAATATTGAAGCAGCTGTGAGAGCTGAGGCTGATAAAGACACAATAATTGCAGCACTCGAGGACTTAAAACTCTCGGCCGACTTCATAGGCGAAGCTTCTTTCGATGTGGTCAGAGGAGCAGCTCGGGCCATGCTCTATTCCGTCACGGCCAAGAGAGCTCTCTGGCTCAGATCGTGGTCGGCAGATATTAATTCCAGGCAGGCCTGGTGTAAGATACCATATGATGGCAAGTCCTTATTCGGGGAGAAGATGGATACAGCAATATCGAGAGTCACGGGGGGCAAGTCTGGCCTCTTACCCCAGGATAGAAGGTCCACCAAGCAGAACTTTACTCCTTCGCAGACCCAGAATAGATATAGGAATGCAAGGGCTTACCGACCTGGAAAAAATTATAGAAAAGACTGGAAGGGGACACAGGCTACTTCACAAAGGAATACAAAGCAAAGGACCTCTGACGTACCCTCTACTCAGAAGAAGTCCTTTTGACGGTGTCCAAGTCCAGGATGTACCTGTCGGTGCCAGACTAAGCTCCTTCCGACAGATCTGGAAGAGGGAAATAAAATCTCATTGGGTCAACAAAACCATTTCCACAGGTCACTCCTGGACATTCAAAAAAACCCCGGAATTCCGTTTTATTCCAACAAAGATTCCAGTAACGCAGAGAAAGAAGGACATCCTATTCTCTTATATACAAGAACTAATCCAAAAACAGGCGATATCATTGGTTCCCTTCGATCAAAGAGGAGAGGGTTTCTACTCCCCTCTTTTCCTGGTAAAGAAGAAGTCGGGAAAACTTCGACCTGTGCTCGACCTAAAAAAATTGAATCAATATATAAACCTGGAAACATTCAAAATGGAGTCACTCCAATCAATCAGTCAAGCTATACTCAAGAACGATTGGATGCTGTCAGCAGACCTGCAGGATGCCTATCTGCACATACCGATACGAAGGGATTACCAAAAGTTCCTAAGGTTTGCAGTACAGGAGCATCATTATCAGTTCACATGTCTCCCCTTTGGGATTTCGACTGCTCCCCGAACATTTACAAAGGTGCTCGTCTCCATCATTGCCCTTCTCAGAATCCAGGGACTCCGAGTTTACCATTACCTGGACGATATACTGCTTCTGGGAACCAGCCGGGACATAATCTTGCACCACAGACATATTCTATTGGACACTCTACGGCAGTTCGGGTGGCTAATCAACCCAGACAAAAGCCAGTTAACACCAACCCAAGACCTTGTCTTCCTCGGAGCACGTTTCCAGACCAACAGAAATGCAATATCGATTCCGCTGGAAAAAGTCCCTGTCATTCAACAAAGGATCTCAACCATCATAACCTCCTCCACGGCATCTGCCAGGCACTGCCTCAGACTTCTTGGTACCCTCTCGGCGACCATACTTATGCTACCTTGGGCCCACTGGCATATACGGGACTTTCAAGTCGGATTCCTCGACCAGTGGGACAGAGTGAGCTTAAATCAGCGGATTGTACTTCACAAGTCAATGACAGACAGCCTTACGTGGTGGCTCTTAGATCACAAAATCTATCGCCAAGTCCAGTTGACACCAGATGCTCCAGTGATCATAACGACGGACGCCAGCAAGAAGGGATGGGGTGCGACATGTCATCAGCTGGCAGCCCAGGGTTCCTGGCAGGAGGATGTAACAGAACAATCATCAAACTCGTTGGAGCTCCAAGCAGTATACCATGCACTACTTCATTTCCTGAAATACATTGTGAACAAAAATTGTCTCATTCGCATCGACAACAGGACGGCAGTGGCATATATTCAGAGACAAGGAGGGACGAGGAGCCATTGCCTTCTGGAAATAGCCAATCGGATTTTCCATCTGGCGGAACAGAACCTCTTATCCCTCAGAGCGGTTTACATTCCAGGAACCTTAAACACACAAGCGGACTACCTAAGTCGAAACTCGCTGGACAACAACGAGTGGTCTCTACATCAGGAAACATTCAACCTAATCTGCAGCTGTTGGGGCCAGCCGGAATTAGACCTCATGGCAACATCCAACAACACGAAATGCAAAAGATTCATGGCCAGGTATCCATTCAGGCAAGCGGAAGCAGTGGATGCAATAACCGCCCCGTGGAACTTTTCGAAAGCCTATGCATTTCCCCCAACGCCTATGATCTACACCCTGCTGAGGAGGATACAACAGGAATCTGTATCCGTCATATCAGTGATACCCAAATGGCCGAGACGTCCATGGTATCCTCTACTCCTAACCCTGACAGTAGCAGAGCCAATGATGCTTCCTCTGAGGAGAGACCTGCTGACGCAGGGGCCAATACTCCATCCGAACCCAGGTCGTTTGAATTTAGCGGCATGGCTGTTGAGAGGGAGAAGCTTGAACAGCTAGGATGTTCTGCGGACGTAATACACACCCTCCTTCAAGCAAGAAAACCGTCCACGAACAGGACGTACTACAAAATTTGGGAAAAGTTCACATCATTCGCCACAGCATCATCCTTCAATCCTCATCAGCCGCTACCTCAGCATGTGCTGGCCTTCCTCCAGTCCGGATTAGACAGGCCTCAGCTACAATGCCATCAAAGTGCAAATCTCTGCAATCTCGGCTTTATCGGACTTCAAATGGGCCTTACATCCCCTGATCAAGCAGTTTTTGTTGGCCTTAATAAAAATCAGACCACCAAGGAAGCAATCTTATGCAAAATGGGATCTTCCTTTAGTATTGAACTTTCTATCAGGGATTCCTTTCGAACCATTGCAGTCCTGCTCATTATGGAACTTGACCCTTAAATCCGTCTTTTTAGTGGCAATTACCTCTGCCCGGAGGGTTTCGGAACTGAGTTCCTTGGGATGTAAAGAGCCTCATCTCACCTTCTTCCACGATAGGGTACAACTGAAACCAGCAGATTCCTTCCTTCCCAAAGTGGTCAAATCATACCACATTAATCAAGATTGGTCTTTACCCGCATTTCATGAGGATTCTAGTACCATCCTACACACCCTAGACGTCTCGAGGACTCTAAAAGCTTATCTAGAAGCTACCGAACCTTTCAGAACATCAGACCATCTGTTCATAGTGCCCTCAGGGTACAGAAAGGGTCATGCGGCATCGGCAAGAACCATAGCCTCTTGGTTAATCAAAACCATTCAAGCAGCATATAGGGCTGTCGGTTTGCAACCTCCAGAGACTATACGGGCGCACTCGACCAGGGGAATTTCATCCTCATGGGCGGCATACTCTAATGTTTCAGCAGCCAAAATCTGCCAGGCCGCAAATTGGTCTACTATAGACACGTTTATTAGTCACTACAAAGTAGATGTTTCTGTAAACACTCCAGTAGAATTTGGGAGAGCTGTAATCTCCTCTTCTGTATATTGTCATGAATAAATTTTCTTTTGTTATGCAGCATATTTAGCCTCCCTCCCTTATTTATAAATAGTTAGATCCCAATGTGCTGCCATGGAGGCATAAGGAAAGCGGAAAATTGTATACTTACCTGTCGGTAATTTTCCTTTCCTGATGCATCCATGGCAGCACATGGATCCCACCCGGCTATTCGGTGAGGATCATAGTTACAAAAGACAGCGAGCACCTGCTCTAATCTCTATTTAAATACTGACCGGTCCTATGGGGTAGGGGGGGCGGAGCCACTACCCAATGTGCTGCCATGGATGCATCAGGAAAGGAAAATTACCGACAGGTAAGTATACAATTTTCCGCTATAACTGCAGAGACATTCCTTGCATTGTGTGGTGCTGCCTTCTAGAAATGGATGAGCTCTCATACATCATGGGCAGCACGGCGGTGAGTCAGCAGACAATGGGTGTGGCTACCTCCTATCCAGGCTATAACTGCACAGAGACATTCCTTGCATTGTGTGGTGCTGCCTTCTAGAAATGGATGAGCTCTCAAACATCATGGGCAGCACGGTGGTGAGTCAGCACACAGTGGGAGTGGCTACCTCCTATCCAGGCTATAACTGCACAGAGACATTCCTTGCATTGTGTGGCGCTGCCTTCTAGAAATGGATGAGCTCTCATACATCATGGGCAGCACGGTGGTGAGTCAGCAGACAGTGGGAGTGGCTACCTCCTATCCAGGCTATAACTGCACAGAGACATTCCTTGCATTGTGTGGTGCTGCCTTCTAGAAATGGATGAGCTCTCATACATCATGGGCAGCACGGTGGTGAGTCAGCAGACAGTGGGAGTGGCTACCTCCTATCCAGGCTATAACTGCAGAGACATTCCTTGCATTGTGTGGTGCTGCCTTCTAGAAATGGATGAGCTCTCATACATCATGGGCAGCACGGTGGTGAGTCAGCAGACAGTGGGTGTGGCTACCTCCTATCCAGGCTATAACTGCAGAGACATTCCTTGCATTGTGTGGTGCTGCCTTCTAGAAATGGATGAGCTCTCATACATCATGGGCAGCACGGTGGTGAGTCAGCAGACAGTGGGTGTGGCTACCTCCTATCCAGGCTATAACTGCAGAGACATTCCTTGCATTGTGTGGTGCTGCCTTCTAGAAATGGATGAGCTCTCATACATCATGGGCAGCACGGTGGTGAGTCAGCAGACAGTGGGAGTGGCTACCTCCTATCCAGGCTATAACTGCAGAGACATTCCTTGCATTGTGTGGTGCTGCCTTCTAGAAATGGATGAGCTCTCATACATCATGGGCAGCACGGTGGTGAGTCAGCAGACAGTGGGTGTGGCTACCTCCTATCCAGGCTATAACTGCAGAGACATTCCTTGCATTGTGTGGTGCTGCCTTCTAGAAATGGATGAGCTCTCATACATCATGGGCAGCATGGCGGTGAGTCAGCAGACAGTGGGAGTGGCTACCTCCTATCCAGGCTAAAACCGCACAGAGACATTCCTTGCATTGTGTGGCGCTGCCTTCTAGAAATGGATGAGCTCTCATACATCATGGGCAGCACGGTGGTGAGTCAGCAGACAGTGGGAGTGGCTACCTCCTATCCAGGCTATAACTGCACAGAAACATTCCTTGCATTGTGTGGTGCTGCCTTCTAGAAATGGATGAGCTCTCATACATCATGGGCAGCACGGCTGTGAGTCAGCAGACAGTGGGTGTGGCTACCTCCTATCCAGGCTATAACTGCAGAGACATTCCTTGCATTGTGTGGTGCTGCCTTCTAGAAATGGATGAGCTCTCATACATCATGGGCAGCACGGTGGTGAGTCAGCAGACAGTGGGTGTGGCTACCTCCTATCCAGGCTATAACTGCAGAGACATTCCTTGCATTGTGTGGTGCTGCCTTCTAGAAATGGATGAGCTCTCATACATCATGGGCAGCACGGTGGTGAGTCAGAAGACAGTGGGTGTGGCTACCTCCTATCCAGGCTTTCCTTATGCCTCCATGGCAGCACATTGGGTAGTGGCTCCGCCCCCCCTACCCCATAGGACCGGTCAGTATTTAAATAGAGATTAGAGCAGGTGCTCGCTGTCTTTTTTTTCTGTCCTCACCTCATAGGACCAGAAAGGCTGCAATCCGGCAGAAAATTTCTTTTTTTTTTGCACCTATCTGACTGTATCTTGCAGTCCCCACACATTTGCCTCCCTGTGTGAAGATCCCCCTTTTATGTCCTATAAATTAGGGCTGTGGTGGATGCCCCGTTCTGCTGGCCTTGGGGGCTTGGCTATGGGTTAGGTGTCACTGGGCACGATATAGGGCACTAATCTGCTCTGGCCGTCAGTGCATATGCGGAGTTTTTGCCTGCATCATATTGCTACCTACCTACCCATGCCTGTGCGACTCTAAACGAGTCTGTCCCGGCGCGTGTCCGCCTCCTTTCTAAGTCTCGCTGTCTCCGGGCGGCGTGCGCTCCAAGCCTTCTCCTTCCTGGAACGCACGGGGGGGGCGGGGTTAGATGCGGAAGCGTCCTCTCGCTCTCGGCCCATGACGTCACCGCGCACAGTGTTCGCGCGGTGACGCGACTTACTCCTCCTCTGTCCTCCGGCTGCTGCCCCTCCAGGAAGTAACTTAAACAGAGAGGGGCGGCAGCGTTTTTTCCGCATCTTCACCACGTTTGGCGTGCAGTGGAGGGACATCATGGAGATCGTTCTGCTATAGCAGCAGAAGTATCCATTGTGGCGGATGAGTAAGTTTTCTTCCTTTTTCAAGACCCTGCAAAGTTTTATCCAGCGTGTCATGCGCTGTGTGTGCATTTTGTTTCATGCTTGGATTTTTTTGCCTGTGTCTCTTTATCTATTGCTTACAATGCTAACTCTTCCTTTCAGCTACCTCTCTTCCTCCTCATCTTCGGACACAAATGCGCCTCTCAGAGACCAGCAAATAACCGATAGGTAGGTGCATTTCAGGTAGGTTACCTTTCCTTTTGGGGAGTGCATATTCTAATAGCAACTATGGCTGTTTCATTGCAGCCCGAGAAGACGACGAGACTCAAGCCCTAGGAAGGCACCAAGAAAATCTTCTCCTGATAAATACTATTCATCCTCTCGTGCAAGATATCATTCAAGGAGTCGTTCTCCGCCCAGAAGGGACTATCACGACTACTATGACGATTATTACACCTATCGAAGAAGAAGGAGCCCACCACCCAGAAGTTATGCACCAAGGGGCGAAACTCCGGATTACTATTCTCATCACAAGAGCTGCTGGGCGTGTGGTGACCCGGTGATGCCCGGAAAGTTAGTCTGCAAATCATGTTTTATACAGAAGTCGGAAGAAACGGAACAATCGTCGGTAGACGTATCTGCACTAATTAAGAAAGCTGTTCAAGAGTCTATGGACACATACATTGCAAGTCTTCCGTCCTTAGGAGTCGCAGACCAGTCTCAACCGCTTACTTCAGCTGAGGACCCAACTTCGGACAGTATTACTGCAGGTGGCTTTGACTTCACTCTCGTACCTTCCTTTGTCAAATCGGTTAGAGAGGCAATCGAGTGGGAGTCCGAAGATGAAATGGAGGAAGGTAATTCCAAAAAGAAAGAGAAGAAACGATATTACACCCACCTTAAAAAGACAAAGGATACCTTTCCTTACCTAATAGAGATCGAGGAAGTGATTAAAGACGAATGGCAAAGGCTAGAGAAAAAACCGCCACTAGCAAATCGATTATCAAAACTGTATCCCTTACCAGCGGAAGAATCCAAACCATTGGAAAATTCCCCAATTGTTGACGCCTCCATAACCCGCCTCGTCAAACATATGACGCTCCCGTTGGAAGATTGCATTTCCTTTAAAGATGTACTATTAAGGAAGGCCGACCTAGACCTGAAGAAAGTCTACACCTCGGCTGGAGGGGCATGCAAGCCAGCTATCACATTAGCGGCAGTGGGAAAAGCGGTGAGGTCTTGGACGGAAAATATTGAAGCAGCTGTGAGAGCTGAGGCTGATAAAGACACAATAATTGCAGCACTCGAGGACTTAAAACTCTCGGCCGACTTCATAGGCGAAGCTTCTTTCGATGTGGTCAGAGGAGCAGCTCGGGCCATGCTCTATTCCGTCACGGCCAAGAGAGCTCTCTGGCTCAGATCGTGGTCGGCAGATATTAATTCCAGGCAGGCCTGGTGTAAGATACCATATGATGGCAAGTCCTTATTCGGGGAGAAGATGGATACAGCAATATCGAGAGTCACGGGGGGCAAGTCTGGCCTCTTACCCCAGGATAGAAGGTCCACCAAGCAGAACTTTACTCCTTCGCAGACCCAGAATAGATATAGGAATGCAAGGGCTTACCGACCTGGAAAAAATTATAGAAAAGACTGGAAGGGGACACAGGCTACTTCACAAAGGAATACAAAGCAAAGGACCTCTGACGTACCCTCTACTCAGAAGAAGTCCTTTTGACGGTGTCCAAGTCCAGGATGTACCTGTCGGTGCCAGACTAAGCTCCTTCCGACAGATCTGGAAGAGGGAAATAAAATCTCATTGGGTCAACAAAACCATTTCCACAGGTCACTCCTGGACATTCAAAAAAACCCCGGAATTCCGTTTTATTCCAACAAAGATTCCAGTAACGCAGAGAAAGAAGGACATCCTATTCTCTTATATACAAGAACTAATCCAAAAACAGGCGATATCATTGGTTCCCTTCGATCAAAGAGGAGAGGGTTTCTACTCCCCTCTTTTCCTGGTAAAGAAGAAGTCGGGAAAACTTCGACCTGTGCTCGACCTAAAAAAATTGAATCAATATATAAACCTGGAAACATTCAAAATGGAGTCACTCCAATCAATCAGTCAAGCTATACTCAAGAACGATTGGATGCTGTCAGCAGACCTGCAGGATGCCTATCTGCACATACCGATACGAAGGGATTACCAAAAGTTCCTAAGGTTTGCAGTACAGGAGCATCATTATCAGTTCACATGTCTCCCCTTCGGGATTTCGACCGCTCCCCGAACATTTACAAAGGTGCTCGTCTCCATCATTGCCCTTCTCAGAATCCAGGGACTCCGAGTTTACCATTACCTGGACGATATACTGCTTCTGGGAACCAGCCGGGACATAATCTTGCACCACAGACATATTCTATTGGACACTCTACGGCAGTTCGGGTGGCTAATCAACCCAGACAAAAGCCAGTTAACACCAACCCAAGACCTTGTCTTCCTCGGAGCACGTTTCCAGACCAACAGAAATGCAATATCGATTCCGCTGGAAAAAGTCCCTGTCATTCAACAAAGGATCTCAACCATCATAACCTCCTCCACGGCATCTGCCAGGCACTGCCTCAGACTTCTTGGTACCCTCTCGGCGACCATACTTATGCTACCTTGGGCCCACTGGCATATACGGGACTTTCAAGTCGGATTCCTCGACCAGTGGGACAGAGTGAGCTTAAATCAGCGGATTGTACTTCACAAGTCAATGACAGACAGCCTTACGTGGTGGCTCTTAGATCACAAAATCTATCGCCAAGTCCAGTTGACACCAGATGCTCCAGTGATCATAACGACGGACGCCAGCAAGAAGGGATGGGGTGCGACATGTCATCAGCTGGCAGCCCAGGGTTCCTGGCAGGAGGATGTAACAGAACAATCATCAAACTCGTTGGAGCTCCAAGCAGTATACCATGCACTACTTCATTTCCTGAAATACATTGTGAACAAAAATTGTCTCATTCGCATCGACAACAGGACGGCAGTGGCATATATTCAGAGACAAGGAGGGACGAGGAGCCATTGCCTTCTGGAAATAGCCAATCGGATTTTCCATCTGGCGGAACAGAACCTCTTATCCCTCAGAGCGGTTTACATTCCAGGAACCTTAAACACACAAGCGGACTACCTAAGTCGAAACTCGCTGGACAACAACGAGTGGTCTCTACATCAGGAAACATTCAACCTAATCTGCAGCTGTTGGGGCCAGCCGGAATTAGACCTCATGGCAACATCCAACAACACGAAATGCAAAAGATTCATGGCCAGGTATCCATTCAGGCAAGCGGAAGCAGTGGATGCAATAACCGCCCCGTGGAACTTTTCGAAAGCCTATGCATTTCCCCCAACGCCTATGATCTACACCCTGCTGAGGAGGATACAACAGGAATCTGTATCCGTCATATCAGTGATACCCAAATGGCCGAGACGTCCATGGTATCCTCTACTCCTAACCCTGACAGTAGCAGAGCCAATGATGCTTCCTCTGAGGAGAGACCTGCTGACGCAGGGGCCAATACTCCATCCGAACCCAGGTCGTTTGAATTTAGCGGCATGGCTGTTGAGAGGGAGAAGCTTGAACAGCTAGGATGTTCTGCGGACGTAATACACACCCTCCTTCAAGCAAGAAAACCGTCCACGAACAGGACGTACTACAAAATTTGGGAAAAGTTCACATCATTCGCCACAGCATCATCCTTCAATCCTCATCAGCCGCTACCTCAGCATGTGCTGGCCTTCCTCCAGTCCGGATTAGACAGGCCTCAGCTACAATGCCATCAAAGTGCAAATCTCTGCAATCTCGGCTTTATCGGACTTCAAATGGGCCTTACATCCCCTGATCAAGCAGTTTTTGTTGGCCTTAATAAAAATCAGACCACCAAGGAAGCAATCTTATGCAAAATGGGATCTTCCTTTAGTATTGAACTTTCTATCAGGGATTCCTTTCGAACCATTGCAGTCCTGCTCATTATGGAACTTGACCCTTAAATCCGTCTTTTTAGTGGCAATTACCTCTGCCCGGAGGGTTTCGGAACTGAGTTCCTTGGGATGTAAAGAGCCTCATCTCACCTTCTTCCACGATAGGGTACAACTGAAACCAGCAGATTCCTTCCTTCCCAAAGTGGTCAAATCATACCACATTAATCAAGATTGGTCTTTACCCGCATTTCATGAGGATTCTAGTACCATCCTACACACCCTAGACGTCTCGAGGACTCTAAAAGCTTATCTAGAAGCTACCGAACCTTTCAGAACATCAGACCATCTGTTCATAGTGCCCTCAGGGTACAGAAAGGGTCATGCGGCATCGGCAAGAACCATAGCCTCTTGGTTAATCAAAACCATTCAAGCAGCATATAGGGCTGTCGGTTTGCAACCTCCAGAGACTATACGGGCGCACTCGACCAGGGGAATTTCATCCTCATGGGCGGCATACTCTAATGTTTCAGCAGCCAAAATCTGCCAGGCCGCAAATTGGTCTACTATAGACACGTTTATTAGTCACTACAAAGTAGATGTTTCTGTAAACACTCCAGTAGAATTTGGGAGAGCTGTAATCTCCTCTTCTGTATATTGTCATGAATAAATTTTCTTTTGTTATGCAGCATATTTAGCCTCCCTCCCTTATTTATAAATAGTTAGATCCCAATGTGCTGCCATGGAGGCATAAGGAAAGCGGAAAATTGTATACTTACCTGTCGGTAATTTTCCTTTCCTGATGCATCCATGGCAGCACATGGATCCCACCCGGCTATTCGGTGAGGATCATAGTTACAAAAGACAGCGAGCACCTGCTCTAATCTCTATTTAAATACTGACCGGTCCTATGGGGTAGGGGGGGCGGAGCCACTACCCAATGTGCTGCCATGGATGCATCAGGAAAGGAAAATTACCGACAGGTAAGTATACAATTTTCCGCTATAACTGCAGAGACATCCCTTGCATTGTGTGGTGCTGCCTTCTAGAAATGGATGAGCTCTCATACATCATGGGCAGCACGGCGGTGAGTCAGCAGACAATGGGTGTGGCTACCTCCTATCCAGGCTATAACTGCACAGAGACATTCCTTGCATTGTGTGGTGCTGCCTTCTAGAAATGGATGAGCTCTCAAACATCATGGGCAGCACGGTGGTGAGTCAGCACACAGTGGGAGTGGCTACCTCCTATCCAGGCTATAACTGCACAGAGACATTCCTTGCATTGTGTGGCGCTGCCTTCTAGAAATGGATGAGCTCTCATACATCATGGGCAGCACGGTGGTGAGTCAGCAGACAGTGGGAGTGGCTACCTCCTATCCAGGCTATAACTGCAGAGACATTCCTTGCATTGTGTGGTGCTGCCTTCTAGAAATGGATGGAAATCATACATCGTGGGCAGCACGGTGGTGAGTCAGCAGACAGTGGGAGTGGCTACCTCCTATCCAGGCTATAACCGCACAGCGACATTCCTTGCATTGTGTGGTGCTGCCTTCTAGAAATGAATGAGCTCTCATACATCATGGGCAGCACGGCGGTGAGTCAGCAGACAGTGGGAGTGGCTACCTCCTATCCAGGCTATAACTGCACAGAGACATTCCTTGCATTGTGTGGCGCTGCCTTCTAGAAATGGATGAGCTCTCATACATCATGGGCAGCACGGCGGTGAGTCAGCAGACAGTGGGTGTGGCTACCTCCTATCCAGGCTATAACTGCACAGAGACATTCCTTGCATTGTGTGGTGCTGCCTTCTAGAAATGGATGAGCTCTCATACATCATGGGCAGCACGGCGCGCGGTGAGTCAGCAGACAGTGGGAGTGGCTACCTTCTATCCAGGCTATAACTGCACAGAGACATTCCTTGCATTGTGTGGTGCTGCCTTCTAGAAATGGATGAGCTCTCATACATCATGGGCAGCACGGTGGTGAGTCAGCAGACAGTGGGAGTGGCTACCTCCTATCCAGGCTATAACTGCACAGTGACATTCCTTGCATTGTGTGGTGCTGCCTTCTAGAAATGGATGAGCTCTCATACATCATGGGCAGCACGGCGCGCGGTGAGTCAGCAGACAGTGGGTGTGGCTACCTCCTATCCAGGCTATAACTGCACAGAGACATTCCTTGCATTGTGTGGTGCTGCCTTCTAGAAATGGATGAGCTCTCATACATCATGGGCAGCACGGTGGTGAGTCAGCAGACAGTGGGAGTGGCTACCTCCTATCCAGGCTATAACTGCACAGAGACATTCCTTGCATTGTGTGGTGCTGCCTTCTAGAAATGGATGAGCTCTCATACATCATGGGCAGCACGGTGGTGAGTCAGCAGACAGTGGGTGTGGCTACCTCCTATCCAGGCTATAACTGCAGAGACATTCCTTGCATTGTGTGGTGCTGCCTTCTAGAAATGGATGAGCTCTCATACATCATGGGCAGCACGGCGGTGAGTCAGCAGACAGTGGGTGTGGCTACCTCCTATCCAGGCTATAACTGCACAGAGACATTCCTTGCATTGTGTGGTGCTGCCTTCTAGAAATGGATGAGCTCTCATACATCATGGGCAGCACGGCGGTGAGTCAGCAGACAGTGGGAGTGGCTACCTCCTATCCAGGCTATAACTGCACAGAGACATTCCTTGCATTGTGTGGTGCTGCCTTCTAGAAATGGATGAGCTCCCATACATCATGGGCAGCACGGTGGTGAGTCAGCAGACAGTGGGTGTGGCTACCTCCTATCCAGGCTATAACTGCACAGAGACATTCCTTGCATTGTGTGGTGCTGCCTTCTAGAAATGGATGAGCTCTCATACATAATGGATGAGCTCTCATACATCATGGGCAGCACGGTGGTGAGTCAGCTGACAGTGGGAGTGGCTACCTCCTATCCAGGCTATAACTGCACAGAGACATTCCTTGCATTGTGTGGTGCTGCCTTCTAGAAATGGATGAGCTCCCATACATCATGGGCAGCACGGTGGTGAGTCAGCAGACAGTGGGTGTGGCTACCTCCTATCCAGGCTATAACTGCACAGAGACATTCCTTGCATTGTGTGGTGCTGCCTTCTAGAAATGGATGAGCTCTCATACATCATGGGCAGCACGGTGGTGAGTCAGCAGACAGTGGGAGTGGCTACCTCCTATCCAGGCTATAACTGCACAGAGACATTCCTTGCATTGTGTGGCGCTGCCTTCTAGAAATGGATGAGCTCTCATACATCATGGGCAGCACGGCGCGCGGTGAGTCAGCAGACAGTGGGTGTGGCTACCTCCTATCCAGGCTATAACTGCACAGAGACATTCCTTGCATTGTGTGGTGCTGCCTTCTAGAAATGGATGAGCTCCCATACATCATGGGCAGCACGGTGGTGAGTCAGCAGACAGTGGGAGTGGCTACCTCCTATCCAGGCTATAACTGCACAGAGACATTCCTTGCATTGTGTGGTGCTGCCTTCTAGAAATGGATGAGCTCTCATACATCATGGGCAGCACGGTGGTGAGTCAGCAGACAGTGGGAGTGGCTACCTCCTATCCAGGCTATAACTGCACAGAGACATTCCTTGCATTGTGTGGTGCTGCCTTCTATAAATGGATGAGCTCTCATACATCATGGGCAGCACGGCGGTGAGTCAGCAGACAGTGGGAGTGGCTACCTCCTATCCAGGCTATAACTGCACAGAGACATTCCTTGCATTGTGTGGCGCTGCCTTCTAGAAATGGATGAGCTCTCATACATCATGGGCAGCACGGTGGTGAGTCAGCAGACAGTGGGTGTGGCTACCTCCTATCCAGGCTATAACTGCACAGAGACATTCCTTGCATTGTGTGGTGCTGCCTTCTAGAAATGGATGAGCTCCCATACATCATGGGCAGCACAGCGGTGAGTCAGCAGACAGTGGGTGTGGCTACCTCCTATCCAGGCTATAACTGCACAGAGACATTCCTTGCATTGTGTGGCGCTGCCTTCTAGAAATGGATGAGCTCTCATACATCATGGGCAGCACGGTGGTGAGTCAGCAGACAGTGGGTGTGGCTACCTCCTATCCAGGCTATAACTGCAGAGACATTCCTTGCATTGTGTGGTGCTGCCTTCTAGAAATGGATGAGCTCTCATACATCATGGGCAGCACGGCGGTGAGTCAGCAGACAGTGGGAGTGGCTACCTCCTATCCAGGCTATAACTGCAGAGACTTTCCTTGCATTGTGTGGTGCTGCCTTCTAGAAATGGATGAGCTCTCATACATCATGGGCAGCACGGTGGTGAGTCAGCAGACAGTGGGTGTGGCTACCTCCTATCCAGGCTATAACTGCACAGAGACATTCCTTG
Source organism: Hyperolius riggenbachi (assembly GCF_040937935.1). Lineage (NCBI taxonomy): Eukaryota > Metazoa > Chordata > Amphibia > Anura > Hyperoliidae > Hyperolius > Hyperolius riggenbachi. The sequence goes on from NC_090655.1 coordinate 280,926,552, forward strand.
CATCGTGTGGTGCTGCCTTCTAGAAATGGATGAGCTCCCATACATCATAGGCAGCACAGCGGTGAGTCAGCAGACAGTGGGTGTGGCTACCTCCTATCCAGGCTATAACTGCACAGAGACATTCCTTGCATTGTGTGGCGCTGCCTTCTAGAAATGGATGAGCTCTCATACATCATGGGCAGCACGGTGGTGAGTCAGCAGACAGTGGGTGTGGCTACCTCCTATCCAGGCTATAACTGCAGAGACATTCCTTGCATTGTGTGGTGCTGCCTTCTAGAAATGGATGAGCTCCCATACATCATGGGCAGCACAGCGGTGAGTCAGCAGACAGTGGGTGTGGCTACCTCCTATCCAGGCTATAACTGCACAGAGACATTCCTTGCATTGTGTGGTGCTGCCTTCTAGAAATGGATGAGCTCTCATACATCATGGGCAGCACGGTGGTGAGTCAGCAGACAGTGGGTGTGGCTACCTCCTATCCAGGCTATAACTGCAGAGACATTCCTTGCATTGTGTGGTGCTGCCTTCTAGAAATGGATGAGCTCTCATACATCATGGGCAGCACGGTGGTGAGTCAGCAGACAGTGGGTGTGGCTACCTCCTATCCAGGCTATAACTGCAGAGACATTCCTTGCATTGTGTGGTGCTGCCTTCTAGAAATGGATGAGCTCTCATACATCATGGGCAGCACGGCGGTGAGTCAGCAGACAGTGGGTGTGGCTACCTCCTATCCAGGCTATAACTGCAGAGACATTCCTTGCATTGTGTGGTGCTGCCTTCTAGAAATGGATGAGCTCTCATACATCATGGGCAGCACGGTGGTGAGTCAGCAGACAGTGGGTGTGGCTACCTCCTATCCAGGCTATAACTGCACAGAGACATTCCTTGCATTGTGTGGTGCTGCCTTCTAGAAATGGATGAGCTCTCATACATCATGGGCAGCACGGTGGTGAGTCAGCAGACAGTGGGAGTGGCTACCTCCTATCCAGGCTATAACTGCACAGAGACATTCCTTGCATTGTGTGGTGCTGCCTTCTAGAAATGGATGAGCTCTCATACATCATGGGCAGCACGGCGGTGAGTCAGCAGACAGTGGGTGTGGCTACCTCCTATCCAGGCTATAACTGCACAGAGACATTCCTTGCATTGTGTGGTGCTGCCTTCTAGAAATGGATGAGCTCTCATACATCATGGGCAGCACGGCGGTGAGTCAGCAGACAGTGGGTGTGGCTACCTCCTATCCAGGCTATAACTGCACAGAGACATTCCTTGCATTGTGTGGCGCTGCCTTCTAGAAATGGATGAGCTCTCATACATCATGGGCAGCACGGTGGTGAGTCAGCAGACAGTGGGTGTGGCTACCTCCTATCCAGGCTATAACTGCACAGAGACATTCCTTGCATTGTGTGGCGCTGCCTTCTAGAAATGGATGAGCTCTCATACATCATGGGCAGCACGGTGGTGAGTCAGCAGACAGTGGGTGTGGCTACCTCCTATCCAGGCTATAACTGCAGAGACATTCCTTGCATTGTGTGGTGCTGCCTTCTAGAAATGGATGAGCTCTCATACATCATGGGCAGCACAGCGGTGAGTCAGCAGACAGTGGGTGTGGCTACCTCCTATCCAGGCTATAACTGCACAGAGACATTCCTTGCATTGTGTGGCGCTGCCTTCTAGAAATGGATGAGCTCTCATACATCATGGGCAGCACGGTGGTGAGTCAGCAGACAGTGGGTGTGGCTACCTCCTATCCAGGCTATAACTGCAGAGACATTCCTTGCATTGTGTGGTGCTGCCTTCTAGAAATGGATGAGCTCTCATACATCATGGGCAGCACGGCGGTGAGTCAGCAGACAGTGGGTGTGGCTACCTCCTATCCAGGCTATAACTGCACAGAGACATTCCTTGCATTGTGTGGTGCTGCCTTCTAGAAATGGATGAGCTCCCATACATCATGGGCAGCACGGTGGTGAGTCAGCAGACAGTGGGTGTGGCTACCTCCTATCCAGGCTATAACTGCACAGAGACATTCCTTGCATTGTGTGGTGCTGCCTTCTAGAAATGGATGAGCTCTCATACATCATGGGCAGCACGGTGGTGAGTCAGCAGACAGTGGGAGTGGCTACCTCCTATCCAGGCTATAACTGCACAGAGACATTCCTTGCATTGTGTGGTGCTGCCTTCTAGAAATGGATGAGCTCTCATACATCATGGGCAGCACGGCGCGCGGTGAGTCAGCAGACAGTGGGTGTGGCTACCTCCTATCCAGGCTATAACTGCAGAGACATTCCTTGCATTGTGTGGTGCTGCCTTCTAGAAATGGATGAGCTCCCATACATCATGGGCAGCACGGTGGTGAGTCAGCAGACAGTGGGAGTGGCTACCTCCTATCCAGGCTATAACTGCACAGAGACATTCCTTGCATTGTGTGGTGCTGCCTTCTAGAAATGGATGAGCTCTCATACATCATGGGCAGCACAGTGGGTGAGTCAGCAGACAGTGGGTGTGGCTACCTCCTATCCAGGCTATAACTGCACAGAGACATTCCTTGCATTGTGTGGCGCTGCCTTCTAGAAATGGATGAGCTCTCATACATCATGGGCAGCACGGCGCGCGGTGAGTCAGCAGACAGTGGGTGTGGCTACCTCCTATCCAGGCTATAACTGCACAGAGACATTCCTTGCATTGTGTGGTGCTGCCTTCTATAAATGGATGAGCTCTCATACATCATGGGCAGCACGGTGGTGAGTCAGCAGACAGTGGGAGTGGCTACCTCCTATCCAGGCTATAACTGCACAGAGACATTCCTTGCATTGTGTGGTGCTGCCTTCTAGAAATGGATGAGCTCTCATACATCATGGGCAGCACGGTGGTGAGTCAGCAGACAGTGGGAGTGGCTACCTCCTATCCAGGCTATAACTGCACAGAGATATTCCTTGCATTGTGTGGTGCTGCCTTCTAGAAATGGATGAGCTCTCATACATCATGGGCAGCACGGTGGTGAGTCAGCACACAGTGGGAGTGGCTACCTCCTATCCAGGCTATAACTGCACAGAGACATTCCTTGCATTGTGTGGTGCTGCCTTCTAGAAATGGATGAGCTCTCATACATCATGGGCAGCACGGCGGTGAGTCAGCAGACAGTGGGAGTGGCTACCTCCTATCCAGGCTATAACTGCACAGAGACATTCCTTGCATTGTGTGGTGCTGCCTTCTAGAAATGGATGAGCTCTCATACATCATGGGCAGCACGGCGGTGAGTCAGCAGACAGTGGGTGTGGCTACCTCCTATCCAGGCTATAACTGCACAGAGACATTCCTTGCATTGTGTGGTGCTGCCTTCTAGAAATGGATGAGCTCTCAAACATCATGGGCAGCACGGTGGTGCGGTTCGAATCCCAGCCAGGGTACTATTTGCATGGAGTTTGTATGTTATCCTGGTGTCTGTGTGGGTTTCCTCCGGGCACTCCGGTTTCCTCCCACATCCTGAAAGCATACAGATCAGTTAATTGGCTTCTCCCTAAAACTGGGCCTAGACAAAAATGATCATATAACTAAGAGGGACAGTCAGAAACAAGACTATATAATCTGTACAGTGCTGTGTAAGATGTTGGCGCCGTATAAGTACTAAATAATAAAATTAACACTATATGGCTTAGTGAAAACATTGGATGCATGTACCAGGCTAAAGCTGGGCAAACACCATGCAATTTCCACTTAAAGCAGGATTAAAGTGAACCAGAGATGAAGCACCCTCATGTATTTTCTCTAATGTTCCCACTGGTATATATGGTAAAACACCCACCCTGCTCTCTGCTTCATTCTTCACTGCTCAGTCTGCTTGTTATCAGCTGATAAAATCCCCAACTGAGCATTCAGTCTGGCTTTGCTCAGGAATCATTATAGCTGAGTCTGTCTTCTCTGATGTCTTTTCAAGCCCAAGCCTGCCCCCTTCTGGCTCTGCTTTTCTGTTCTGTATATTTGCAGCATCACAGAGAGCTGTGATGAGATGGGAGGAGCTGCTGCTGCCGAGGAAGGAGCTATGGTATATTGAAAGATTATTATTTATTTTTTATCTATATTTGTTAGTCATAAGAGGTTTTTAGAAAAGGTGATTTCATTTTGCACAAAGCCCACTAAATAATGTTTTTCTGATGAACTGTAAAAAAAACAGCACTCCTGATCGGCAAAAATACCAGGTATAGTATTTATTTTGTAAAATCTATTTAGTCAGTGTTTGCCCATTGTAAAATCTTTCCTCTCTCTGATTTACATTCTGACAATTGTCACATGGTGACATTTTTACTGCTGGCAGGTGATGTCACTGGAAGGAGATGCTGCTTGCTTTTTTGGCAGTTGGAAACAACTATAAACCGCTATTTCCCACAATCCAACTAGGTTCACAGACAGGAAACTGCCAGGACCATGGTCCTCACAGTTTCCTGTGGGAGGGGCTTCACCACAATATCAGCCATACAGAGCCCCCTGATGATCTGTATGAGAAAAGGAATAGAGTTCTCATGGGAAAGGGGGTATCAGTGATTGGGATGAAGTTCAATTCATGGTCACGGTTTCTTTTTAACTTTTTTCAGGGATATTCTCATGAGTTACAAATGATGATCAGAACCTGGAGTAACAGCAGCAACAAGGGGTGGAGCTATACACGTGGATAAGATGTAATTGGATGAGGCACATCCTCCTAGATATGTGTGCAGGTGTAACGAAACTCCAGACTCTGTATGAGGGCCCGGTGGTCTCTGCATTGGTCACGGAACGCCTGGTGAGAGGTTTCTGGGGCTGTCCTATTATGGGACAGTACAGCCTCCTTTACTTCACCATATATGGAGACAGGCGGTGCAAGGCAATCAAGGGCCTGATCCCCGCACTCTGATTGGCCCAATAGGCTGCTTGTCAAGAGGCTCAGGGCAGGAGGAGTGGAGCGGCATTAAGCTACTGGCACTCGCTATGCTGCAATACAGCAGCATAGCATGCTCTTCTGACAGTGGGGTTGATCACGCGGCCAATAGCACAAGTAACAGGAGGTTATTCGCATTATTTCTCTTAGTGAATCAACCCCATAATGTGTTATCAATTTTGCAAAGTCTATCGGGAGTAATATAGAAACGATAAAGTAGCTTAACCACTTTACCCACCACTGCAGTATATCTATGTCCTCTGTGACTTCATCTAAGCCACGAGTCAGTAGATATACGTATTGTAGCTGAAGCAGTGCTGTGCAGGATTGGGCTTGCTCCTGTGCACATTTCTGGCACTATCTGATGCAGCACTAATTGGTGAAAGGGAATATCTGTTCCTTGAGCCAATAAGATTGATTTTTATCATTGAAAAATGTTTCCCAGTTCATAGTGAAAAAAAACACACTGTAGCATTATTTCAGAATCAAATATCCTCACCATAAATTGTGTCAGGAATATATTCTAAGTTTTGTGATAAAACTATAGAGCCAAACAAAATTTGTGTTTTTATTTACAGTAGTGTTGTATTTTTTAAACTGGAATGGGTAAAACTGAGAAATAATGTTTTTTTTTATTATTTTTTACCTCTTTTTTTCCCATCAAAATGCCTAGAAAACAAGTGTGTGAGGGAAAAATAAATTGTCCATACAATGAAAGCCCAGTTTGTCTTGAAAAATTGATATATATCTCCAACAAGGTCTTGATGTGAAGTGGTTAATAGATGATTCCAACGTTGAATAGTACATACTATTTTCCCTTGCAGTTGAGCAGCAGCGGGCCCAATGCTTTTCAGAAATGTTGAGGTTAATGTCCAACTCCCATCTATGCCTAGAGGGAGGTATCATCTCAGGCAAAGGGTCATTAAAGGACACCCGAGGTGAAAATAAACCAATAAGATAAACAATTGTATCTGTCCTCCTCCTAGAAATGACTTTCTTTTTTTAGATATCCCACAGTTGTATTTTATATTTAAATCTGCTTTTTAAGTTTTTACAGTTTTATTGTTTTTGGTCAATGACACATTCATTGAAGTATGCCAGAGCTAACATCTATGAACTATTGACCCTTTTTATTTCTTTCCTGTGCACAGAAGCCATGTTCTGTTAGGAAAGTGTTTTATGACTGTAATTCCTTATCACTGAGGGTTACACTGTAGTCTGACTCAGACGGGAACTGCCACTGACATACCTGATTTTTAAACCTTTCAGGCAGAGAAAGAAAAAAAGGAACACAGCCTAGTTATTTGTGTGCTAGGCACTGTACATACACATGTTTATCTCATCATGTCACATGTCACCTCGGGTATCCTTTCAGGATGATGGCATGGAGTTCTGCGATAAACCCGCTGTCCAAGGGACGATCTTTACAGCGTGCCTCAAAGTGGGAGTAGGAAACTTTTCAATTTTAAATGACCTAAGAAAATGGACGACCGGCTGGATTCTGGAATAGCGGAGGGTAAAATTCTTCCAAAAACTGTGATGTTGATATTCATTTGTGATGTCTAATAAACTTGCCAGTCTTATATAAATGCTTGCTAGTCAACCAGGCAAATGCTTAAGAGTCACAACCTGGAATGAAATGAGGGTTGTAAAATAATACAGTTATGAATGATGGATGAGTTTGTAGGGCATATTTAAACCAGCAGGACTTCCATAGCAGGAACGAGTGGGCCGATATGGCTTTTATAGCAGGTAAGTCTATATTATGGGCCTGCATGATCACTTTCATACTTAGTGGTAATAAAAGGTCCAATTCTATACATAGCCAGGCAGGAGTCGAGAGCATTAACCTGAGACAATTGAGGTAGTTGAGAAGCCTTATAAAAGGTGGCTAGCTGAGGGACACCCAACCCTCCCCTCTCTCTAGAGTACATTAACAGTTTAGCCCTAGGCCATTTATTTTGTTAAAGAAAATGAAAATACAGTACTCATTACTTAAAAAAAACACCACTTACCTGGCTGCTGATCTCTTTGGCTGCAGTAGTGTCTGAATCATGCACCTGAAACAAGCATGCAGCTAATTCAGTCACACTTCAGTCAGAGCACCTGATCTGCTGCATGCTTGTTCAGGGGCTATGGATAAATGTATGAGAGGCAGATGATCAGCAGGACAGCCAGGCAATATGCATTGTTTAAAAGGAAATAAATAAAACACAACCTCCATATCCCGCTTACTTGCTTTAAGATGAAAAAAAGACGTGGGGACATAATTCATAAGGAAAACATTGAGAATTCACCTCATTATCTCCAATCTGCGGGTTACAACATTTGCAGAGAGAAATTGTCAGTGATAATCGGAATTATATCAATACACAGATTTGTTTAAAAAAGAAAAAACTTTAAGGCTAGGTCCACACTAGACACAGTTGCAGGACGGACACTGCAGTCCGGATCAGGGGAAGATTAGGGGAAGTACCTCTGTACTGCAAACTGATGAAGGTGCATCAGTTTTGCATCAGTTTCCGTTCAGTTTTTCCCTGACAGAAAACGTCTCTATCATTAGGAAGGAGTGGGAGGATTTTTTTGGGCCAATCATAAAGCTCAGGCTATCCGTTTTCACATCAGTTTTTTGCCTGTGGAGCTGGAGTTGCGTTTTCTCATTGCTTTTCACTACCCCTGCGTGTATCCGTGGTCCTGATCCGTTGCGTGAAAATGCAGCAGGTCCGGACCTTCCGTTCAGGTTTTGAAAACGGGTCCCCGCAAATGCAGACGGATCCGTTTTTTACTTGGGTGAGGCTGGCTGCTATTTTAAACATTAGTATCCGGGACTCCGTTTTTCATCAGGTTTGAAAAACGCAGCCACGGATACATTTCCGGACCTAGTGTGGACCAGCTCTTATGAGAAAATTAGCAAGAAAAAAAAAAATTACTGATTTGGTCACCACATAGACAAAAATTTCCCAGCCCACAGGCTGGCGATTCTGCCTCTGCACACCCCCTGCTGGCGATTCTTCCTCTGCACACCCCCTGCAGGCGATTCTGTGACTGCACACCCCCTGCAGGCGATTCTGTGACTGCACACCCCCTGCTGGCGATTCTTCCTCTGCACACCCCCTGCAGACAATTCTGCCTCTGCACACCCCCTGCTGGCGATTCTGCCTCTGCACACCCCCTGCAGGCGATTCTGCCTCTGCACACCCCCTGCTGGCGATTCTGCACCTGCACACCCCCTGCTGGCGATTCTGGATCTGCACACCCCCTGCAGGCGATTCTGTATCTGCACGCCCCCTGCAGGCGATTCTGTATCTGCACGCCCCCTGCTGGCGATTCTGTATCTGCACACCCCCTGCTGGCGATTCTGCATCTGCACACCCCCTGCTGGCGATTCTGCATCTGCACACCCCCTGCTGGCGATTCTGCACCTGCACACCCCCTGCTGGCGATTCTGGATCTGCACACCCCCTGCAGGCGATTCTGTATCTGCACGCCCCCTGCAGGCGATTCTGGATCTGCACACCCCCTGCTGGCAATTCTGCATCTGCACACCCCCTGCTGGCGATTCTGCATCTGCACACCCCCTGCTGGCGATTCTGCACCTGCACACCCCCTGCTGCTGATTCTGTATCTGCACACCCCCTGCTGCTGATTCTGTATCTGCACACCCCCTGCTGGCGATTCTGCATCTGCACACCCCCTGCTGGCGATTCTGCATCTGCACACCCCCTGCTGGCGATTCTGCATCTGCACACCCCCTGCTGGCGATTCTGCATCTGCACACCCCCTGCTGGCGATTCTGTATCTGCACACCCCCTGCTGGCGATTCTGCATCTGTACACCCCCTGCTGGCGATTCTGCATCTGTACACCCCCTGCTGGCGATTCTGCATCTGCACACCCCCTGCTGGCGATTCTGCATCTGCACACCCCCTGCTGGCGATTCTGCATCTGCACACCCCCTGCTGGCGATTCTGCCTCTGCACACCCCCTGCTGGCGATTCTGCCTCTGCACACCCCCTGCAGGCGATTCTGCACCTGCACACCCCCTGCTGCTGATTCTGTATCTGCACACCCCCTGCTGCTGATTCTGTATCTGCACACCCCCTGCTGGCGATTCTGCACCTGCACACCCCCTGCTGGTGATTCTGCATCTGCACACCCCCTGCTGGCGATTCTGCATCTGCACACCCCCTGCTGGCGATTTTGTATCTGCACACCCCCTGCTGGCGATTCTGCATCTGTACACCCCCTGCTGGCGATTCTGCATCTGCACACCCCCTGCTGGCGATTCTGCATCTGCACACCCCCTGCTGGCGATTCTGCATCTGCACACCCCCTGCTGGCGATTCTGCCTCTGCACACCCCCTGCTGGCGATTCTGCCTCTGCACACCCCCTGCAGGCGATTCTGCCTCTGCACACCCCCTGCAGGCGATTCTGTGACTGCACACCCCCTGCTGGCGATTCTTCCTCTGCACACCCCCTGCAGGCGATTCTGTGACTGCACACCCCCTGCTGGCGATTCTGTATCTGCACACCCCCTGCAGGCGATTCTGTGACTGCACACCTCCTGCTGGCGATTCTGCCTCTGCACACCCCCTGCTGGCGATTCTGCACCTGCACACCCCCTGCTGGCGATTCTGGATCTGCACACCCCCTGCAGGCGATTCTGTATCTGCACGCCCCCTGCAGGCGATTCTGTATCTGCACGCCCCCTGCTGGCGATTCTGTATCTGCACGCCCCCTGCTGGCGATTCTGCATCTGCACACCCCCTGCTGGCGATTCTGCATCTGCACACACACCCCCTGCTGGCGATTCTGCACCTGCACACCCCCTGCTGGCGATTCTGGATCTGCACACCCCCTGCAGGCGATTCTGTATCTGCACGCCCCCTGCAGGCGATTCTGTATCTGCACACCCCCTGCTGGCAATTCTGCATCTGCACACCCCCTGCTGGCGATTCTGCATCTGCACACCCCCTGCTGGCGATTCTGCATCTGCACACCCCCTGCTGGCGATTCTGCACCTGCACACCCCCTGCTGCTGATTCTGTATCTGCACACCCCCTGCTGCTGATTCTGTATCTGCACCCCCCTTCTGCTGGCAATTCTGCATCTGCACACCCCCTGCTGGTGATTCTGCATCTGCGCACCCCCTCTGCAGGCGATTCTGCATTTGCACACCCCCTGCAGGCGATTCTGTATCTGCACACCCCCTGCTGGCGATTCTGCATCTGCGCACCCCCTCTGCAGGTGATTCTGTATCTGCGCACCCCCTCTGCAGGCGATTCTGTATCTGCACGCCCCCTGCTGGCGATTCTGCATCTGCGCACCCCCTCTGCAGGCGATTCTCCATTTGCACACCCCCTGCTGGCGATTCTGTATCTGCACACCCCCTGCTGGCGATTCTGCATCTGCACCCCCTCTGCAGGCGATTCTGTATCTGCACACCCCCTGCAGGCGATTCTGTATCTGCGCACCCCCTCTGCAGGCGATTCTGTATCTGCGCACCCCCTCTGCAGGCGATTCTGTATCTGCGCACGTCCTCTGCAGGCGATTCTGTATCTGCACACCCCCTGCAGGCGATTCTGTATCTGCGCACCCCCTCTGCAGGCGATTGTGCCTCTGCACACCCCCTGCTGGCGACTGTGTATCTGCGCACCCCCTCTCTCTGCAGGCGATTGTGCCTCTGCACACCCCCTGCTGGCGATTCTGCATCTGCCCACCCCCTGCAGGCGATTCTGTATCTGCACACCCCCTGCTGGCGATTCTGCATCTGCGCACCCCCTCTCTCTGCAGGCGATTGTGCGTCTGCACACCCCCTGCAGGCGATTTTGTATCTGCGCACCCCCTACTGGCGATTCTGTGTCTGCACACCCCCTGCCGGTGATTCTGCATCTGCACACCCCCTGCTGGCGATTCAGCATCTGCACACCCCCTGCTGGCGATTCGGCATCTGCACCCCCCTGCTGGCGATTCTGCATATGTACGCCCCCTACTGGCGATTCTGCATCTGCATTTTTCCAGCAAGCAAATGTCATTTTGGATCAAGACAAATGGAAGCCAGAGGACCAAATAGAGTCTTTAATTCTAAATCTCTCACAAGCCCTATTATCTGACCAGAACATTAACCACACTCAATATGGGAATAGATCTGCTCCACACGGTGAGTGCTCATGTGAGTGAGTAGTCGCGATTTCCGTGCAAAGCATTTCCCACACTCAGCACAGGAATACAGCTTTTCTCCTGTGTGAGATTTCACATGTTCCACCAGGTGGGATTTTCGTGCAAAACATCTCTCGCACTCAGGACAGGAATAGGGCTTCTCACCGGTGTGCGATTTCATGTGTGCACCAAGGTGTGTTTTCTGTCTAAAACATTTCCCACACTCAGCACAGGAATGTGGCTTCTCTCCTGTGTGAGATTTCTCGTGTCCGACAAGGTGAGATTTCTGCCTGAATTGTTTCCCACACTCGGTGCAGGAGTACGGCTTCTCCCCTGTGTGAGATCTCTGATGTCGAACGAATTCTGATTTATATCCAAAACATTTCCCACACACAGCACAATAATATGGCTTCTCCCCCGTGTGAGATCTCATGTGTATGACAAGCTGTGACTCCTTCACAAAATATGCCCCACACTCAGTACAGGAATAGGGCTTCTTCTCAGTGTGAGATCTCTCGTGGCTGATAAGGCATGATTTATACCCAAAACATTTCCCACACTCAGCACACGAATAGGGCTTCTCACCAGTGTGAGATCGCTCATGTGTGACAAGATATGATTTATACCCAAAACATTTCCCACACTCAGCACAGGAATAAGGCTTCTCTCCTGTATGAGACCTCCCATGCCTGGCAAGGTCTGACTTGTGTCCAAAACATTTCCCACACTCTGTACAGGAATATATTCTTTGCTGCTGCGGCATGGGATGGTGCCTCCTGGGGTTGAAAGGATTGGAGGAGTCTGGGGGGATATTTGGAGTAACATTTTTTTCTCCTGAAGAATCTTGCATGATGACACCATCATCCGCTGTACAGTCTGTGGATACAGAGAGACGAGTCTCTGAGGGGTTCCTGATGCCGGGACTCTGCCCTGCAAATAGAGAAACATCATCACTTCCTGTTAGAGGATTCCATGGAGTGCAACAGTTAATAGCCTGATATAGAACTTCAGAAGGTTGCTAAACGAAAATAAAAGGAACATCCCATTAATCTATAAGACGTCTCTCCTTGTTTGTGAACGCTCATAAATATTTATAATCAATAAAATGTATATAATAATTCTAAACCTAATGAAGTATCAGCACCACATTACATATAATAAATGTCACACCACATGTATGTAACAGGAAGCTTCTTATCACAGGGTTCCCAATCTGTCTTCTCTCATCCAATACAGGAAGCATGAGCTCGAGCAGCGATCCGGTCCATGCAGATCCTTCCAGGCAGATCCTCCCAGGCAGATCCGGTCCATGCAGATCCTTCCATGCAGATCCTTCCAGGCAGATCCGGTCCATGCAGATCCTTCCAGGCAATGAGGCAATGTGCTCCCTTCAGGTGGTGAAACTATTACATTGAATGGTTTCTTCCTCTGACAATCTAAAGATCATGAGCTCATTCCTATAGATTGCAAGCTCGCAAGGGCAGGGTTCTCTCACCCTTTTGTGTCTTGGAATTTGTTGTTCATTTCATCGCTTGCATTCTGTTATACCCCCCCCCCCCCCCCCCCCCCGAATGCATTGTTCTCCTACTCATGTGCACTTAAAGAGACTCAGAGCTGGATTACATTAACCTCCTGGGCGATACATGAACATCGCCAGGGGGGCGGGGCAGCACTTTTTTTTAATGTTTTTTTATTTAATCATGTCAGCCTAGCGCTACCTACATGATAGCAGCTGTGCAGCGGCATTCCCCCCACCCCTTCCGATCGCCTCCGGCGATCAGAGCAAACAGGAAATCCCATTCAGAACGGGATTTCCTGTTTGGCTTCCCCCGTCGCCATGGCGATGATGTCAAAGGGAGTCCCGATCCACCCCTCAGCGCTGCCTGGCACTGATTGGCCAGGCTGCGCACGGGGTCTTGGCGCGGGGGGGGGCCCTATAACGCGTCGGGTAGCGGTGGTTCAGCCGTGAGCGGCGGCGATCGGTTGTTACATGCAGCTAGCAAAGTGCTAGCTGCGTGTAACGAAAAAAAAAAAATATGCAAATCGGCCCAGCGGGGCCTGAGAAATCCTCTGCGGCGGTATAGCTCGAGCTGAGCTCGGGATTATCGCCCAGGAGGTTAAACATTTATACATACCTTGGGCTTCCTCCAGCCCCATGCGCTCCATTTGCTCCTATGCTGCTGTCCTCTGATGTCTGCAGCACCGGTACCGGGTTCCAGTACTTCCATCAGTCGGAGCCAGTCAGGCGTAAGAGAAGTGTGCCCTCTACGTATCTCTCCAGCAGCCGATGGATATTTGGGCGCAGAGTAAAGCTGGTAAATGGCTCACCCTACACAACTCCCGGCAATGTTAATTACTATAACTCCTCCATAGTGGCGATAAGGTGTAATTCGACTTCCAGCTATTGCTGGCGGCCAAAATACAGTATTGGGTTCTGTCTTCTGAGTCGCTGAGCGCTGCTATAGTCGTAATTCCTATTACGGTCTATGGTGGCGCCGGCTACTCCCAAATCTGCTGCGCTTGCCTCTTCTGGCCCCTAGAAGTCTATCTGGTCCAGCGCTGCATTTCCTCCAGGCTGCCGCTGCCCTCTCTGTAAGATCACTGACCCCCGGCTGTGGCGCAGGATACTACACTCCTGATCGTACACCTATAGCTCTGCACTTGCGCAGTTCACAAAGACTTGAGCTGCCCAAGCGCAGAATGCTCCCAGTCATGAGTGCCCGATCACAGGAGGTGCATGTCTGTACGGTAGCCTGTGCCCCAGCCGGGGGTCATCGATATTACAGAGAGGACAGAGGCAGCCTGAAAAACAACAGAACTGCAGCGCTGGACCAGATACACTTCTAGAGGCCGGGAGAAACCCCAGGTAAGTGAAACTTAACTTTGGTATTTTACTTCACATATCCTTTACTTCAGCACCCAAGAAATGTTCACATGTCAGCACTGCTCCCATTCATTCACCAATAACTTAATTACTACTTATCACCCCTAAATGATCTAATTTTTTTTTCAGGACAAATTAGCCTTTTAGTGGGTGATATTTTTGTTTAGTAATTACCTTATTTTCTGTGCATTTTAAAGGGAAAATAAAAGAAAAAATACAATTTCTCCATTTACATCCATTAAAGCTTTACAATAAACAGTGCTAACTATAAATTAAAACCACACATTTTATTTGTTTATCCTTCCTGGTTATTACAATGTTTAGATTAAATTCCTAATTCAATGTATGATGACAATACTTTATTTGGAAATAAAAGGTGTCTTTTTTCTGTTTTGTTATTTCTCATTGTACTCTATCCATGATTACAAGACCTTATTTGCAAAAAATAACAGTAAAATACCCTCATGGCATACATGATTAAAAAGCCAAGTTCCTAAAGTAACAATATCTATTTTCTTATATTCTATATTGTAAACCAGAGGAAAGGAAAAGCGTGCACCTTCCGTCAATCAAATTTTACTGGCGTATTGTAACAGTCTGTATACATGCATCCATGGTGAACACGTTATATGTGAAACAAGTGTGCCATTGGTGCGATGCCAGGCATCTCTTCCGTGTCCAGAACGTGCAGGGTGAGCGGTGCAGGAGGTGGGTGGAGGCTCAGAGCGGTGGAGCGACGGCCGTTTCGCGTCTAAGCTGACGCTCGGTCACGCGTACCACTGTGACAGGAGGGGAAAACTTCAGGTTCCAGAGGTTTCACTTCCCGTGGAACTGGTTGTCCTGGAGATTCTTTTACATGTCAAACAGATTTTGTGGCCTATGCGATGCTCTGCCCCTGTGAACGTTTCTATATTGGACAGACTACTAGACCGATGAAGGTTAGAATAGGTGAACATGTAAATTCTATCAAATTAGGGAAGGGTTGCACACGCTTTATCGCACATATGCGAGAGGTACACAAAGGCAATGGTGATTGCATACAATTTGCAGGCCTGGAGAAACAGGAAATACCCCGAAGGGGAGGAGACAGAGAAAGACTTTTATTGAGAAAAGAAACAAGATTGATCTTGAAAACCGAGGCGATGGGCCCTTTAGGCCTAAACGACAAAATTGAGTTGTCTTGTATGCTAGACCCTTAATCCCTCTATGAACGAAGCTTTAAAGCTTCACTTTAGGTGTTTTTGCTATTATTATATTCATAATTGTATCGTAGTTTACACTGTGGCTTATTTATCTTGCTGTGTTAATGTAATAAGTATTTTAATTCCGGGCTGGTGCAGGAGTGTATATGGATTTATATATGTTTCCACCATTGAGACTGTCCTTTGCTCCTCCATCATTGTCTGGTACTCCGGGGCTAATGCAAGGGACAAGCACAAACTACAGAGGGTAATCAGCGCTGCTGAGAGGATTATAGGGTCACCCCTGCCACCCCTGGACATCCTTCATTCATCTAGAATGAGGTCTAGGGCAATCAGGATCACTCAAGACCCCTCTCACCCGGGCAGTTGCTTCTTTGACCCCCTTCCATTAGGCCGCCGTTATAGGACCATTCTCACCAAAACCACCAGACATAAAAACACCTTCTTCCCCCTAGCGGTTGTCCTACTTAATTCATGTAATCTCCCAACTGTCATCCCCTAATCATTCTATGTACCATGTTGAAGTTGAGGTTGCTATTTCTGCACTACCGATATATGCCATCTGCTGTACTGTCTGTCAAATTGCTGTTGTGTCTATGTAGCTAGTATCTGTACCATGACGATGTTGTATGCAAATTGCCGTGTGTCCACAAAAAATTCCGGGTGCGGTCCCTGCCACACTTGGCGAATAAAGGTGATTCTGATTTGATGCGAAATGTAATGTGGGGAAGTGGTATGCTCTATAATCAGGAATTGCTCCCTTTATTCACCCACCATAATTGTATGGCAGAACAGGTTACAATCTATGTGCTGTTCTTATAGGTAATTTGTAAGGGATTCTTATGTAAAGCCCTGTAGCTAGATACCTTAGCAATATCTTCAACTGGCCCCCCGTTAACCTTCCTAGTGAATTTTAAAGTTTTCATTATTGCACTCACTGTCACTTTAAATTCACTTATGTTTGTCCTATGCATGTAGTGACACTGCATGGCGTACTGTATTGATTGCCAGATCCCTTTTTTTTAGCTCAGTGCAGCGTTATAATGGAGCATCACCACATGTACATACATTTTTTGTGGATATGCAACGCAGCACGGCTTAAATAGGTTTGTACATACTGTTGATATATTTATGGTACGGCTTGTGTTTATTTACACTTGTAGCCCTGGCAATGGTGGGCGGAACTTTACTTCTTCCATCCCCTACGCATCCACTGCAGCATCCGAATCTCCAGGACAACCAGTCCCACGTTCCACGGGAAGTGAAACCTCCAGAAGAGGCGGAGCTTAGCTCCGTTTTAGACCTGAAGTTTTCCCCTCCTGTCACAGTGGTACGCGTGACCGAGCGTCAGCTTAGACGCGAAACGGCCATCGCTCCACCGCTCTGGGCCTCCACCCACCTCCTGCACCGCTCACCCTGCACGGTCTGGACATGTAAGAGATGCCTGGCATAGCACCAATGGCACACTTGTTTCACATATAACGTGTTCGCCATGGATGCATGTATACAGACTGTTACAACACGCCAGTAAAGTTTGATTGACGGGAGATGCACGCTTTTCCTTTCCTCTGGTTTACAATATTGTTTATGTGATTTTCCTCTCCAATGAGCGGAGCACACGTCTAGGCAACAGTCGCACTATACAGTGCAAGGTGCAGCAGGGTAGAGAAGACTTTTTTTGTTCAAAGTAGACCACCAGCTAACTTTTTTGATACTTAAGATGAGCCACACACCCACTTTGTTTTTATTTCACAAGTATTTAATTTTGGTACAGAGTATGCAAATATTTGACTGCTTTTGATTCAGTTTGTCACTAAAAAGAATACACAAGACATGGGCCTCAACCCTAAAAGCTATTCTGCTACTTATCATGGTTAAAATACTACCACATATGTCTCTTGTAATTTTGATAAAACTTTCCTAAGTTTGATTATAATTTGAAAAATGACTTTTTATGTTGGATTGAGTTTGTCCCTACCTACTTTTTGTGTGACGTGCGTCCAAGCTTTAAAACACACAAAAAATGTATTCTACAACTCCTCACGATTATAAAGATACCACATGTGCCTCCTTTAGTAACAGACTGGTGGTGCACTCTCCACAACTACACTGGACATATATGGTTAACTTTACAATATGGACAAGTTGTGAGCAGAGAAATTGCAATAATAACAATATATATTATAGACACACACTTAATTCAAATTTTGTTCCCTTAGTTACTAACCTGTTCTACCTTCTGAAAGAATGTCCACCACTTTAGTTGTCCTCATTATGTCACCCTCCTCTATAGACTGCTGATCACTCCTCACATACGTCTCTTCTTCTTCCTCTTTATATGTCCTCATCATGTCACCCTTCTCCATAGACTGCTGATCACTCCTCACATACGCCTCTTCTTCTTCCTCTTTACTTGTGCTCATCATGTCCCCCTCCTCCATAGACTGCTGATCACTCCTCACATACGTCTCTTCTTCTTCCTCTTTACTTGTGCTCATCATGTCCCCCTCCTCCATAGACTGCTGATCACTCCTCACATACGTCTCTTCTTCTTCCTCTTTACTTGTCCTCATCATGTCACCCTCCTCCATACACTGCTGATCACTCCTCACATACGTCTCTTCTTCTTCCTCTTTACTTGTCCTCATCATGTCACCCTCCTCCATAGACTGCTGATCACTCCTCACATACGTCTCTTCTTCTTCCTCTTTACTTGTCCTCATCATGTCACCCTTCTCCATACACTGCTGATCACTCCTCACATATGTCTCTTCTTCTTCCTCTTTACTTGTCCTCATCATGTCTCCCCCCTCCATAGACTGCTGATCACTCCTCACATACGTCTCTTCTTCCTCTTTACTTGTCCTCATCATGTCACCCTCCTCCATAGACTGCTGATCACTCCTCACATACGTCTCTTCTCCTTCCTCAAGACACTGTCGGTCTCCCTTTATACACGTAGGTTCCTCCTCTTCCCCCTCTAATTTTATATTAGCCAATTCTTCTTCCTAAGCCAATATAATGATATTAGATATGTTAGCACAAATAAGCAAGTGAAATGGCAGAATATCAGGTCACGAAGCTGGAGTCTCTGGGGACCCTCAGTGTCACTTACCTTGTCATCGTGGGGGATGGTGGTATGTTCCTGTAGAAAATCCCAGGAATAAAGAGGACCTGTACATCTCTC
This sequence comes from Hyperolius riggenbachi, assembly GCF_040937935.1. Lineage (NCBI taxonomy): Eukaryota > Metazoa > Chordata > Amphibia > Anura > Hyperoliidae > Hyperolius > Hyperolius riggenbachi. The sequence goes on from NC_090655.1 coordinate 280,944,899, forward strand.
TGGAGGGTTTCTGTTAGTGAAGTAGATAGAGACATCCGGACTCCTTTTAGAGACCTAAAGCACACAATGATACAGTCACCATTCAGACACCCCCCTTGCTGTTATTGGATAATGTCCCATAATTCCCAGCACCGCTCACCTCTCCTATCAGCAGCTCCATCATCTTCCTGGTGATTTCCAGAATCTTCTGCTTGTTGTGTCCCTCAGATATCAGGGAGTGAGTTGGGGGCACAGTGATGGTCACATGATCACCAGACTTTACTGGAGGAAAACTCTGTATGAAAAGACCAACACTAACATCACATGACCTCCCAGAATCCTCCTCACCGCTCAGGTTAGTTTTGTGTTTTATTAATAGAGATAAAAGTTATTATTGTGCCAACATCTTCTGCAGCACTTTTATGTAGTGCACTTAGAAATTTCACTAACTGTCCCTTAAAGCAGCTCATAATCTAATCCCTACCATATCCAGTCATGGGGTTATGTTCTTTTTTTGCAGTCTAAAACCATTTTTATGGAGGGAGCCAATTAACCAATTGTAAATGGGAGGAAACTGGATTACTCTGAGGAAACCCAAGCAAACATGGCAAAAACATACAAACTATGCAGTTATGTAACCTCCCAGAATCCTCCTCACCTCTCTGCTCAGGTGAGTGTTTTATTATTGGAGATAAGAGTGAAGTCATGTGACCTCCCAGAATCCTCCTCACCTCTCTGGTCAGATGAATGTTTTATTATTAGAGATAAGAGTGAAGTCATGTGACCTCTCAGAATCCTCCTCACCTCTCCAGTCAGCTGTGTGTTTTCTTAAAGAGAATCTGTACTGTCCAATTTCTACAATAAAAAACATACCAATTGAGCCACTGTGATCTCCTGGATCCCTCTTTGCCATTTCCACCGCTCCCCGCCGCGATCCTGGCTTTTAATCACCAGTTTTAGGCAGTGTTTACAAACAAAAAACATGGCCGCTAATTAGGAAGTTATGTTTATATATCATGTTACAGTATACTACAAGTTTTTATTACATAGTGAATTGTCTGCACTCCAGTCTGGAGTCCTATGGGAGAAAAGCGCTATAGAAATGGTATTGTATTTTATTATTAATAGAGATAAGAAGGATATCATGTGACCTCCCAGAATCCTCCTCATGTCTCCTGTCAGCTGTGTGTTTTAATAATATAGATGAGTGATGTCATGTGACCCCCCCAGAACACCCCTCATGTTTCCTGTCATCTGTGCATTTTATTAATAGAGATAAGAGTGATGTCATGTGACCTCCCAGAATCCCCTTCACCTCTCTGGTCAGCCATGTGTCTTATTAATAGAGATAAGAGTGATGTCATGTGACCTCCCAGAATCCTCCTCACCTCTCCGGTCAGCAGGCAGATGATCTCCAGGGTGAGGTGGAAAATCCTCTCAGTCAGGTGACTCTGGTCCTCGGACATCCTCAGTGATGTGGTCATGTGATCTGGATAAGCCCCGCCTGCCTGTAGATGGAAATAATGAGAGGATGATGTGGTGGAAAGCAGCAGGTAGTTGAGGTCAGCTCCGCAGTCACCGGATCCAGTGAGAAGCCATCTCTGCTGTCGGGTTTATGAATACATATGGCTGCATGAAGCCAGGGTGGTCACTGGCTACAGTATGAGATCTGGAGATATTTGTGGTTATGGAGGAGGCTATAGCTGTCTACTACAAAAGCAACACGGGACAGTGGCTGCTGGAATACAGGGAGGGGAAATGCACTGCCCCTGTGCCCCCCTTTATTGAGCACCTCAACCCCCTCTTGACCCCGCCTTCCTGCTGAGACATGATGGCATCTTCATGCTCTTGGCTGCTACAGAACTTCTGCCCTCTGCACCAATCCCAGGAGAGGAGGAGCTGCCTGACCTGACTATACCTAATGTGAGGAGCAACAGGGCCTCTTTACATGGGAGATCCCAGGAGAGAAGGATTTGCCAGGCCTGACTATACCTAATGTGAGCTGCACAGCCCTGGTGTGAGGAGTGACAGGGTCTCTTTACACAGGGGGGGGGGGGGGGGGGGTCTTTGGGCTGGCTGACCTATCAGATGGAATCACATGTGTGCCTGGAGGGGTCTTACCTGCTGCACCTTCTCCTGGTGAGGAGTTACACAAATGGTTACATCCCCAGCAGCCATGTTCCTCCTGCCTCTTACCACCAGAGCTGCCTAAGGACACACCACTTCCGGTCTGTGCGTTCCACCTCCCCCCGTGCGTTCCAGCTAATATGTGTGAGGTCTCCATCTTGTGGATAATTAAGCAACTGCAGCCTCCTGTAGTGTGCATATGGAGATGTGACTATCAGTGATTTATTAGCCGTCTCCTCTCCTCAGCAGTCAATAACAGTTCGATGAATGGCGAGGATTCGTAATGGAGGCTGCAGTTAGGATATTCACCACAAGATGGCCTCTTCCCCCCCCCCTTACCTCTGCCAGGGCTGAAGCTTTGGAAAGAATGAAGTGTGGATATATTGCTGTTAGCAGAAGAGGTAATGATTATGATGATTAGAGCAATTAAAGGACAATTGTAGCAAGTGAGCTACTGAGGCTGCCATATTTATTTCCTTTTAAACAATGCCAGTTGCCTGGCAGCCCTGCTGATCCTATACCTCTAATACTTTTAGCCATAGCCCCTGAACAAGCATGCAGCAGATCAGGCGTTTCTTGCATTATTATTAGATCTGACAAGACTAGCTGCATGCTTGTTTCTGGTGTGATTCGGACACTACTGCAGCCAGAGAGATCAGCAGAGCTGCCAGGCAACTAGTATTGTTTAAAAGGAAATAAATATAACAGCCTCCATATCCCTCTCACTACAGTTGTGCTTTAAGGTGAAAATACAATGCAGTGTGTTAGTGTTAATCAGGGGCGTAGCACTAGGGTTTGCAGAAGGGCCCTCCCTCAACTACAGTATTATCTCTCTATTGGTCCTGTGCTGGTAATAATCACTTCTGTAGATACTTTGAATTGTGGTAATCATTAACAAGCTGCTCCCCATCCCCGTCTTGCACCTCTGACACTGTAGTTGCCATTGGCAGGTTTTGGTGCGTCGTATCAATTGTTATGTTATGTAGAGAGTGCTTGGGGGCCCCATTGTAAAACTTGCATCGGGGCCCACAGCTTCTTAGCTAAGCCACTGGTGTTAATAAAGTTACATGACACTTATGCTGTCAGCTGAAGTCTACCTGGCAGCTGCACATTGCACAGATTTTTTTGCAGAGCAGCACAGCAGCACAAGTACAGGTGCCCCGGTGTGAATGCTGGGAACTCCTGTGCATTTACAGGAGAGTGTAGATTAGGCTTTAATTGATCCTTAAAGGATTACTTTTTTTTTCTTCAGACACAGAAGGCAGATGCTGCTGCATCCTATGCTAATTGATATGGGTGTAGCAATACTAAGTTGACATGGGACCTAGTGCAGGGGATTCCCTGTCACCCATCTCCCTTTAGTTGTCACTGTATGCAGAGCTGAGCAAGTAGATCAAAAGTCTCCAGTAACACAAGAAAAAGTCGCCAGATTTGTGGCTAGTCGCTTTTTTAAAAAATTGTCGCTAGAGGGATTTGAAAAAACGCTAAATATAGCGACAAAGTCGCTAAGTTGGCAACACTGCATCCACCTCTCCTCCCACTCCTCTGATGCTGCCCCTCTCTGCCAATCCCTACTGACCTCTGCTGCCCGTCTCATCCGCCTGTCCTCCCGCTCCTCTGATGCTGCCTCTTTCTGCCAATCCCTACTGACCTCTGCAGCCTGTGTCATCCACCTCTATTCCCACTCCTCTGACGCAGCCCCTCTCTGCCAATCCCTACTGACCTCTGCTGCCCAACTCTCCTCCCACTCCTCTGATGCTGCCCCTCTCTGCCAATCCCTACTGACCTCTGCTGCCCATCTCTTCCACCTCTCCTCCCACTCCTCTGATGCTGCCCCTCTCTGCCAATCCCTACTGACCTCTGCTGCCCATCTCATCCACCTCTCTTCCCACTCCTCTGATGCTGCCCCTCTCTGCCAATCCCTACTGACCTCTGCTGCCCATCTCATTTACCTCTCCTCACACTCCTCTGATGCTGCCTCTCTCTGCCAATCCCTACTGACCTCTGCTGCCCATCTCATCCACCTCTCCTCCCACTCCTCTGATGCTGCCCCTCTCTGCCAATCCCTACTGATCTTTGCTGCCTGTGTCATCCACCTCTCTTCCCACTCCTCTGATGCTGCCCCTCTCTGCCAATCTCTACTGACCTCTGCTGCCCATCTCTTCCACCTCTCTTCCCACTCCTCTGACGCAGCCCCTCTCTGCCAATCCCTACTGACCTCCGCAGCCTGTGTCATCCACAGCTCCTTTGATTTCTGCCAATCAATGGAGCTGAGAGGAACAGTTGTGTATCATCTGCATATAAGTGGTATTGAAAACCAAATGAGTTGATTAAGTTGCAAAGACCATGCATGTAGATTGAAAAGATGGAGGGAATCTAGAGATGTTTTTTTAAGTAGTGGTGTCACAACAGCCTTTTTGAGTGATGATAGAAAGATGCCAGTGGAGAGGGATAGCTTAAATAGTAATGTTAGCACATGTACAGTGGCTTGCAAAAGTATTCGGCCCCCTTGAAGTTTTCCACATGTTGTCACATTACTGCCACAAACATGAATCAATGTTATTGGAATTCCACGTGAAAGACCAACACAAAGTGGTGTACAGGTGGGGAAGTGGAACGAAAATCATACATCATTCCAAACATTTTTTTACAAATCAATAACTGCAAAGTGGGGTGTGAATAATTATTCGGCCCCCTGAGTCAATACTTTGTAGAACCACCTTTTGCTGCAATTACAGCTGCCAGTCTTTTAGGGTATGTCTCTACCAGCTTTGCACATCTAGAGACTGAAATCCTTGCCCATTCTTCTTTGCAAAACAGCTCCAGCTCAGTCAGATTAGATGGACAGCGTTTGTGAACAGCAGTTTTCAGATCTTGCCACAGATTCTCGATTGGATTTAGATCTGGACTTTGACTGGGCCATTCTAACACATGGATATGTTTTGTTTTAAACCATTCCATTGTTGTCCTGGCTTTATGTTTAGGTCATTGTCCTGCTGGAAGGTGAACCTCCGCCCCAGTCTCAAGTCTTTTGCAGTCTCCAAGAGGTTTTCTTCCAAGTTTGCCCTGTATTTGGCTCCATCCATCTTCCCATCAACTCTGACCAGCTTCCCTGTCCCTGCTGAAGAGAAGCACCCCCTGAGCATGATGCTGCCTCCACATTTGACAGTGGGGATGGTGTGTTGGTATTGATGTGCAGTGTTAGTTTTCTGCCACACAGCGTTTTGCATTTTGGCCAAAAAATTCCATTTTGGTCTCATCTGACCAGAGCACCTTTTTCCACATGGTTGCTGTGTCCCCCACATGGCTTATGGCAAACTGCAAATGGGACTTCTTATGCTTTTCTGTTAACAATTACTTTCTTCTTGTCACTCTTCCATATGAGCCAACTTTGTGCAGTGCATGACTAATAGTTGTCCTAAGGACAGAGTCTCCCACCTGAGCTGTAGATCTCTGCAGCTCGTCCAGAGTCACCATGGGCCTCTTGACTGTATTTCTGATCAGCGCTCTCCTTTTTCGGCCTGTGAGTTTAGGTGGATGGCCTTGTCTTGGTAGGTTTACAATTGTGCCATACTCCTTCCATTTCTGAATGATTGCTTGAACAGTGCTCCGTGGGATGTTCAAGGCTTTGGAAATCTTTTTGTAGCCTAAGCCTGCTTTAAATTTCTCAATAACTTAATCCCTGACCTGTCTGGTGTGTTCTTTGGACTTCATGGTGTTGTTGCTCCCAATATTCTCTTAGACAACCTCTGAGGCCATCACAGAGCAGCTGTATTTGTACTGACATTAGATTACACACAGGTGCACTCTATTTAGTCATTAGCACTCATCAGGCAATGTCTATGGGCAACTGACTGCACTCAGACCAAAGGGGGCTGAATAATTACGCACACCCCACTTTGCAGTTATTGATTAGTAAAACATGTTTGGAATCATGTATGATTTTCGTTCCACTTCTCACGTGTACACCACTTTGTGTTTGTCTTTCACGTGGAATTCCAATAAAATTGATTCATGTTTGTGGCAGTAATATGACAAAATGTGGAAAACTTCAAGGGGGCCGAATACTTTTGCAAGCCACTGTATGAAGAATGAGAACAGCTGTAGGATGAGATGGGAGGGAATAGAAGCAAAAGAACAAGTGGTTAGATGAGTTGATCTGAGGTTGTGGGTGGTGTGACACTGTTGCAACAAATCCTTCAGGTATCCGTAGCCCAATTCACTTCGAGATTTGAATGTTAGTATGTCAATTTTGAAGATGATTCTCTATTTTATGGATAGCTGACCTCAGATGACAGGAAAGTGTTTTGTAATTTAGTTTAAGCCAGTTTTCATTCATCCACTCCTGAAGCTCAGCTAAGCATGTGTTTATTTTGGGAATAGGGTCTGTATGATAAATATAGCTGGGACATACATTTAAAATCAGCGCCGGTAGACTTGGGCGCAGGATACAGCCGGTATAAGGCTGATCCTGCTGCTGCACAAGTCCGGGCCGTGTTAAATACTATTCCCCCTCCAGGCCGCCATGGATAGTGGGGAAATGATATAATTCGGCGTCCAGCTATTGCTGGAGGCCGAATTATTGTGTTTTTTAAGCAACTTCGGCTCCGTCTTCTGACGGCACCGACGTTACTCACTGAGCGCCGCTGTAGATGTGATTCCTATAATAGTCTATGGTGGCCCCGGCTGCGCCCAAATCTAGCAGTGCCGAAAAGCACTGCTCCATAGCTGGGTGTCATCAGCATAGCAGTGGTATGTCAGACCATATTTTTTCCAAGTAATAGCATGTATATGATGAACAACAAAGGGAACAGTATCCTGCCCTGGGGTACACCGTATTTTAGTGGTACAGGGTTGGAGAGGAAGGGGCCCAAAACCACCCTTTGTGTTTTGCCAGCCAGGAAGGAGTTGAACCACCAGAGAACTAAGCCATCTATGCCACAGTACTCTTGTAGCCTGTTAAGCAAGATTTCATGATCTACTGTTTCAAAAGCTGCTGAGAGATCAGCAGTATCAGGATGGAACACTGGCCTCTGTCTGGCTGAGCAGATCGTTGCAGATCTAGGTGAGGGCTGTTTCACAGCTGTGATGTTTGTGAAAGCCAGATTGTAGGGGGTCAAAGATGTTGTTTGTTGAGAGCCTGGTTTAAAGCTGGAGATATGCATCCTTCTTAATAACTTTTCCCAGAAAGAGGAAATTGGAGACAGGGCTGTAGCTGCTCAGAATATCCGGATCCAGGGATGGTTTCTTGAGTAGTGGCCTGATGATTGCTTCTTTCAGACAAGTAGGAAACTTATTAAAAACACCAAACACTACCAGTATATGCCGTTCAACTATAATCAGAGAAAAAGCATGTGTGCATCAACCAAGTGAACCTGACAAATCTGGCTTTGCAAATTTGGCCTATTGGCTAATCACGAGACATTGCTCATGCAAATAAGCATTTGCTTTCGCATGCCTAAATATGCAGGGTCAAAACCAAAAACCGCAAAACAATCGCCCTGCGGGAATTAGTTCATGCTATACAGCACTATCCAGGGGCGCCACGAGGAGGCTTCCCATTGCCCCCATACAACCGGGGGGCCTCGGGGGTCCCAGGCACTCTCACCGCCTGGAACCCACGCAGCGGCACCCCGGAGGTGGAGGCCAGGGGGTGCAGGCGATCTCCCCAGCGTGGCCAGCGCCGGGAAGAGCCGCCCGCACACACCTCCCAGGATTAAAAACAGGCACTTACCTCAACGTCCATTGCGTTCTGCTATATGCGCATAACCTGGGCGCGACACATAAGGGGCGGACAGGCGCAAATAGCCTGCTCCAGGGCTCTCACCTCCTAAAACAAGCCACTCACTACCTGCCCTCAGAAGAAAGAAATGCAATGCTAACTATAATCAGAGAAAAAGCATGTGTGCATCAACCAAGTGAACCTGACAAATCTGGCTTTGCAAATTTGGCCTATTGGCTAATCACAAGACATTGCTCATGCAAATAAGCATTTGCTTTCGCATGCCTAAATATGCAGGGTCAAAACCAAAAACCGCAAAACAATCGCCCTGCGGGAATTAGTTCATGCTATACAGCACTATCCAGGGGCGCCACGAGGAGGCTTCCCATTGCCCCCATACAACCGGGGGGCCGCGGGGGTCCCAGGCACTCTCACCGCCTGGAACCCACACAGCGGCACCCCGGAGGTGGAGGCCAGGGGGTGCAGGCGATCTCCCCAGCGTGGCCAGCGCCGGGAAGAGCCGCCCGCACACACCTCCCAGGATTAAAAACAGGCACTTACCTCAACGTCCATTGCGTTCTGCTATATGCGCATAACCTGGGCGCGACACATAAGGGGCGGACAGGCGCAAATGGGAAGCCTCCTCGTGGCGCCCCTGGATAGTGCTGTATAGCATGAACTAATTCCCGCAGGGCGATTGTTTTGCGGTTTTTGGTTTTGACCCTGCATATTTAGGCATGCGAAAGCAAATGCTTAGTTGCATGAGCAATGTCTCGTGATTAGCCAATAGGCCAAATTTGCAAAGCCGGATTTGTCAGGTTCACTTGGTTGATGCACACATGCTTTTTCTCTGATTATAGTTAGCATATGCCGTTCAACTGCCAGAAGTTTATTTTGTCTTAATTAAGGATTCAAAGGTCACATATATATGTAAATAAAGCAAATTAAATGAATTTACCAGGAGTTGCATCCATCCATATAGATACAACTAGAACCAATTGGTTCAATTGAGGAATCCCCTTAATTCAATATTTCCCAAACGCTCAGTAATTCACCAAAGATGTTTCAGCATCCATAACTGATATTAACTTCCACATCCCGCGCGGAGGCGTCCACATGAAAAACAGTGTCATTACAAAGAGTTTGTTTGGTGGCTGTTGCACAACTCACCAATTGGTGGATAATAATTGAGTATATTGATTAACGGAGTGACCGGGCAGCAATGTGGACAAAATAAACTATCTGTATAATAACAGCACCCCTCTCCTCCCTATGCCCAAACTCCCCCCCCCCTTCCCCGCAGATCACCACACCCGCACCACACACTTCAATTGCACACACATGGGGTCGTCGCCCCAACAGTTGTCGTAGTACAGATTGCACTGGCAGCTAAATCATCAGATGATAACGTCAGTCACATTCCAACTAGAAACTAAATGGACCCTGCCACAATTCAATCCAATTGTAATAGGACACATATCCAGGGGCAGACTTACACCTCATGGGGCCCCCCGGCAATAGCATATTATTGGGCCCCGTACACCTGCAAGCCACACTTGCTTGCGCGGCAGAGGCGTAGATGCCTCCAATATAGGTAGCCACAGTACAGTAGCCTCAGTATAGGTTAGAGAGGTAGGTGCCCACAGCATAGGTTAGATAGGTAGGTTCCCCCAGTATAGGTTAGATAGGTAGGTTCCCCCAGTATAGGTTACATAGGTAGGTGCACCCAGTATAGATTAGATAGGAAGTTTCCCAAGTATAGGTTAGATAGGTAGGTGCCCCCAGTATAGATTAGATAGGCAAGTACCCCTCAGTATAAGCTAGATGCCCCCAGTATATGTTAGATAGGTTTCCCCAGTATAGGTTAGATAGGTAGGTGCCCCCAGTATAGGTTAGATAGGTAGGTGCCCCCAGTATAGGTTAGATAGGTAGGTGCCTCTAGTATAGGTTAGATAGGTAGGTTCCCTCAGTATAGGTTAGATAGGTAGGTGCCTCCAGTATAGGTTAGATAGGTAGGTGCCCCCGTATAGGTTAGATAGGTAGGTGCCTCTAGTATAGGTTAGATAGGTAGGTTCCCCCAGTATAGGTTAGATAGGTAGGTGCCTCCAGTATAGGTTAGATAGGTAGGTGCCCCCAGTATAGATTAGATAGGTAGGTGCCTCCAGTATAAGCGAGATAGGTAGGTGCCCACAGTATAGGTTACATAGGTAGGTTCCCCCAGTATAGGTTAGAGAGGTAGGTGCCCCCCGTATAGGTTAGATAGGTAGGTGCCCCCAGTATAGGTTAGATAGGTAGGTTCCCCCAGTATAAGCTAGATAGGTAGGTGCTCACAGTATAGGTTAGATAGGTAGGTGCCCCACAGCGGCGGAGGGAACGGGCACAGTAGTTACAACTCACCTTCCGCAGCCTCTATCCCATTCCTCTCCCAGCATCTGTCGCATTGGTAACAGTGCCCGCTATGATGACATGTGGTCATGTCATCACAGGGAGTTGCTGTTACCAATGTGATGGACGCCTGGGGGAGAGGAAGGAGATAGAGGCTGTGGGGGATTGGAAGCGGAAACCGAGTTGTAACTACTATGCCTGCTCCCTCCACCGCTGCCTCTCAATCATGCCAGGGGCGGGCCCCCTACTGGCCACGGGCCCTCGGCCCATGCCAGAGTGCCCTAATGGTCAGTCCGCCCCTGCACATATCCCAATTCAAAAAGTAGGAAACGTACCTGCTTGTAAGGAACAGTTTACTATTCTGTGAAAGGCTGGCCAAAGCAGATCAGCGCATTTCAACAAAAACAAGATCTCTAGAGGATGGAAAACTACACGTAATTCAAAACTTCTTTTCTTAAACAATATTTTTATTGTTTTTTGTTTCATAACAAATAGTCATAAGCAATAAAGTCTGCAGTTATCAGTAGTAACATTCAACCAAACATAACCAGGTGCAGAAAAAGACATATAGATAATAAATATAACATAAAACTTATCTCTGAGTATTGATGAGAAAATAAAACTAAATGATGTGACCAAAAAGGAAAGTATAACCTCAGTAATCTGTAATAGGAGGAGACCATTCTGGATGTATGTTGTGGGATTGGTAGCATGGTGGGGGTCCGGTATAGTGCTTGGGGTAAGAGGAGACCATTCTGCATGTATATGGTGGGATTGGTGGCATGGTGGGGGTCCGGTATAGTGCTTGGGGTAAAAGGAGACCATTCTGCATGTATATGGTGGGATTGGTGGCATGGTGGGGGTCCGGTATAGTGCTTGGGGTAAGAGGAGACCATTCTGCATGTATATGGTGGGATTGGTGGCATGGTGGGGGTCCGGTATAGTGCTTGGGGTAAGAGGAGACCATTCTGCATGTATATGGTGGGATTGGTGGCATGGTGGGGGTCCGGTATAGTGCTTGGGGTAAGAGGAGACCATTCTGCATGTATATGGTGGGATTGGTGGCATGGTGGGGGTCCGGTATAGTGCTTGGGGTAAAAGGAGACCATTCTGCATGTATATGGTGGGATTGGTGGAATGGTGGGGGTCCGGTATAGTGCTTGGGGTAAGAGGAGACCATTCTGCATGTATATGGTGGGATTGGTGGCATGGTGGGGGTCCGGTATAGTGCTTGGGGTAAGAGGAGACCATTCTGGATGTATATGGTGGGATTGGTAGCATGGTGGGGGTCCGGTATAGTGCTTGGGGTAAGAGGAGACCATTCTGCATGTATATGGTGGGATTGGTAGCATGGTGGGGGTCCGGTATAGTGCTTGGGGTAAGAGGAGACCATTCTGCATGTATATGGTGGGATTGGTAGCATGGTGGGGGTCCGGTATAGTGCTTGGGGTAAGAGGAGACCATTCTGGATGTATATGGTGGGATTGGTAGCATGGTGGGGGTCCGGTATAGTGCTTGGGGTAAGAGGAGACCATTCTGCATGTATATGGTGGGATTGGTGGCATGGTGGGGGTCCGGTATAGTGCTTGGGGTAAGAGGAGACCATTCTGCATGTATATGGTGGGATTGGTGGCATGGTGGGGGTCCGGTATAGTGCTTGGGGTAAAAGGAGACCATTCTGCATGTATATGGTGGGATTGGTGGAATGGTGGGGGTCCGGTATAGTGCTTGGGGTAAGAGGAGACCATTCTGCATGTATATGGTGGGATTGGTGGCATGGTGGGGGTCCGGTATAGTGCTTGGGGTAAGAGGAGACCATTCTGGATGTATATGGTGGGATTGGTAGCATGGTGGGGGTCCGGTATAGTGCTTGGGGTAAGAGGAGACCATTCTGCATGTATATGGTGGGATTGGTAGCATGGTGGGGGTCCGGTATAGTGCTTGGGGTAAGAGGAGACCATTCTGCATGTATATGGTGGGATTGGTAGCATGGTGGGGGTCCGGTATAGTGCTTGGGGTAAGAGGAGACCATTCTGGATGTATATGGTGGGATTGGTAGCATGGTGGGGGTCCGGTATAGTGCTTGGGGTAAGAGGAGACCATTCTGCATGTATATGGTGGGATTGGTGGCATGGTGGGGTCCGGTATAGTGCTTGGGGTAAGAGGAGACCATTCTGGATGTATATGGTGGGATTGGTGGCATGGTGGGGGTCCGGTATAGTGCTTGGGGTAAGAGGAGACTATTCTGGATGTATGTTGTGGGATTGGTAGCATGGTGGGGGTCCGGTATAGTGCTTGGGGTAAGAGGAGACCATTCTGCATGTATATGGTGGGATTGGTGGCATGGTGGGGGTCCGGTATAGTGCTTGGGGTAAGAGGAGACCATTCTGCATGTATATGGTGGGATTGGTGGCATGGTGGGGGTCCGGTATAGTGCTTGGGGTAAGAGGAGACCATTCTGCATGTATATGGTGGGATTGGTGGCATGGTGGGGGTCCGGTATAGTGCTTGGGGTAAGAGGAGACCATTCTGCATGTATATGGTGGGATTGGTGGCATGGTGGGGGTCCGGTATAGTGCTTGGGGTAAGAGGAGACCATTCTGCATGTATATGGTGGGATTGGTGGCATGGTGGGGGTCCGGTATAGTGCTTGGGGTAAGAGGAGACCATTCTGCATGTATATGGTGGGATTGGTGGCATGGTGGGGGTCCGGTATAGTGCTTGGGGTAAAAGGAGACCATTCTGCATGTATATGGTGGGATTGGTGGAATGGTGGGGGTCCGGTATAGTGCTTGGGGTAAGAGGAGACCATTCTGCATGTATATGGTGGGATTGGTGGCATGGTGGGGGTCCGGTATAGTGCTTGGGGTAAGAGGAGACCATTCTGGATGTATATGGTGGGATTGGTAGCATGGTGGGGGTCCGGTATAGTGCTTGGGGTAAGAGGAGACCATTCTGCATGTATATGGTGGGATTGGTAGCATGGTGGGGGTCCGGTATAGTGCTTGGGGTAAGAGGAGACCATTCTGCATGTATATGGTGGGATTGGTAGCATGGTGGGGGTCCGGTATAGTGCTTGGGGTAAGAGGAGACCATTCTGGATGTATATGGTGGGATTGGTAGCATGGTGGGGGTCCGGTATAGTGCTTGGGGTAAGAGGAGACCATTCTGCATGTATATGGTGGGATTGGTGGCATGGTGGGGGTCCGGTATAGTGCTTGGGGTAAGAGGAGACCATTCTGCATGTATATGGTGGGATTGGTGGCATGGTGGGGGTCCGGTATAGTGCTTGGGGTAAAAGGAGACCATTCTGCATGTATATGGTGGGATTGGTGGAATGGTGGGGGTCCGGTATAGTGCTTGGGGTAAGAGGAGACCATTCTGCATGTATATGGTGGGATTGGTGGCATGGTGGGGGTCCGGTATAGTGCTTGGGGTAAGAGGAGACCATTCTGGATGTATATGGTGGGATTGGTAGCATGGTGGGGGTCCGGTATAGTGCTTGGGGTAAGAGGAGACCATTCTGCATGTATATGGTGGGATTGGTAGCATGGTGGGGGTCCGGTATAGTGCTTGGGGTAAGAGGAGACCATTCTGCATGTATATGGTGGGATTGGTAGCATGGTGGGGGTCCGGTATAGTGCTTGGGGTAAGAGGAGACCATTCTGGATGTATATGGTGGGATTGGTAGCATGGTGGGGGTCCGGTATAGTGCTTGGGGTAAGAGGAGACCATTCTGCATGTATATGGTGGGATTGGTGGCATGGTGGGGTCCGGTATAGTGCTTGGGGTAAGAGGAGACCATTCTGGATGTATATGGTGGGATTGGTGGCATGGTGGGGGTCCGGTATAGTGCTTGGGGTAAGAGGAGACTATTCTGGATGTATGTTGTGGGATTGGTAGCATGGTGGGGGTCCGGTATAGTGCTTGGGGTAAGAGGAGACCATTCTGCATGTATATGGTGGGATTGGTAGCATGGTGGGGGTCCGGTATAGTGCTTGGGGTAAGAGGAGACCATTCTGGATGTATATGGTGGGATTGGTAGCATGGTGGGGGTCCGGTATAGTGCTTGGGGTAAGAGGAGACCATTCTGCATGTATATGGTGGGATTGGTAGCATGGTGGGGGTCCGGTATAGTGCTTGGGGTAAGAGGAGACCATTCTGGATGTATATGGTGGGATTGGTGGCATGGTGGGGGTCCGGTATAGTGCTTGGGGTAAGAGGAGACTATTCTGGATGTATGTTGTGGGATTGGTAGCATGGTGGGGGTCCGGTATAGTGCTTGGGGTAAGAGGAGACCATTCTGCATGTATATGGTGGGATTGGTGGCATGGTGGGGGTCCGGTATAGTGCTTGGGGTAAGAGGAGACCATTCTGCATGTATATGGTGGGATTGGTGGCATGGTGGGGGTCCGGTATAGTGCTTGGGGTAAGAGGAGACCATTCTGGATGTGTGTGGTGGGATTGGTAACATGGTAGGGGTCCGGTATAGTGCCTGGGGTAAGAGGAGACCATTCTGGATGTATATGGTGGGATTGGTAGCATGGTGGGGGTCCGGTATAGTGCTTGGGGTAAGAGGAGACCATTCTGCATGTATATGGTGGGATTGGTGGCATGGTGGGGGTCCGGTATAGTGCTTGGGGTAAGAGGAGACCATTCTGCATGTATATGGTGGGATTGGTGGCATGGTGGGGGTCCGGTATAGTGCTTGGGGTAAGAGGAGACCATTCTGGATGTATATGGTGGGATTGGTAGCATGGTGGGGGTCCGGTATAGTGCTTGGGGTAAGAGGAGACCATTCTGCATGTATATGGTGGGATTGGTGGCATGGTGGGGGTCCGGTATAGTGCTTGGGGTAAGAGGAGACCATTCTGGATGTATATGGTGGGATTGGTAGCATGGTGGGGGTCCGGTATAGTGCTTGGGGTAAGAGGAGACCATTCTGCATGTATATGGTGGGATTGGTGGCATGGTGGGGGTCCGGTATAGTGCTTGGGGTAAGAGGAGACCATTCTGGATGTATATGGTGGGATTGGTAGCATGGTGGGGGTCCGGTATAGTGGTTGGGGTAAGAGGAGACCATTCTGGATGTATATGGTGGGATTGGTAGCATGGTGGGGGTCCGGTATAGTGCTTGGGGTAAGAGGAGACCATTCTGCATGTATATGGTGGGATTGGTGGCATGATGGGGGTCCGGTATAGTGCTTGGGGTAAGAGGAGACCATTCTGCATGTATATGGTGGGATTGGTGGCATGGTGGGGGTCCGGTATAGTGCTTGGGGTAAGAGGAGACCATTCTGGATGTATATGGTGGGATTGGTAGCATGGTGGGGGTCCGGTATAGTGCTTGGGGTAAGAGGAGACCATTCTGCATGTATATGGTGGGATTGGTGGCATGGTGGGGGTCCGGTATAGTGCTTGGGGTAAGAGGAGACCATTCTGGATGTATATGGTGGGATTGGTAGCATGGTGGGGGTCCGGTATAGTGCTTGGGGTAAGAGGAGACCATTCTGCATGTATATGGTGGGATTGGTGGCATGGTGGGGGTCCGGTATAGTGCTTGGGGTAAGAGGAGACCATTCTGGATGTATATGGTGGGATTGGTAGCATGGTGGGGGTCCGGTATAGTGCTTGGGGTAAGAGGAGACCATTCTGGATGTGTGTGGTGGGATTGGTAGCATGGTGGGGGTCCGGTATAGTGCTTGGGGTAAGAGGAGACCATTCTGGATGTATATGGTGGGATTGGTGGCATAGCAGGGGTTGGTATAGTTGTTAGGATAAGAGAAAGGGACTATGGTGGGTTTGGTGGAATGTATGTGTTTGTATTGCTGGAAGTGCTGATATTACAGAGTTTTCAACATCTCATGTATCTATGCTCCCCACTATTTGTTTTTGTACAGCACTACAGAAGATGTTGGCACTATATAAATCATTAAAAAATAATAACAACATCCTGAATCAGATGAACATGCAGAACATTCGGTATGCAAAGCACTCTTACCCTGAAACCTCCAGCTGCTCTGTGTGTGCAATGGCTTCCCCGCCTCCCAGAACTTCCTGCTTTATAGATGTCTCATCCAATGAGCCAGAAGGAGGCGGGATCAAAGGGGAGGGGCTAGAGCTGGCTAACAGCAGGTCCCAACACCCCCCGCACCCAGGAAGTAACAGCACCTGAGGGGGAACTAACCATGTGATTATGGGGCGGTCCCTGTATCTGGGGAGGAGCTAGTCCTGAATAATTTATCCTGAAAGGAATACTGAGGAAGAACGACTTCTTACAATATCATTTCCCACACTCTCTACGAAAACACTTTCTCTCCATTGTGGGATTTCAGCAGCATTCTCTACGCAAAACATTTCCCACACTCAGTACAGCAAGCTGGCTTCTCTCCTATATGAGATGTCAGATGTTGAACAAAAATTGATTTCCGTTCAAATCACTTCCCACACTCAGCACAGCAACATCACCTGTCACCTGTGTGCAATCTCTGGTGTATGCCAAGGTCTCGTTTAAACAAAACTCATTCTCCACACTCGGTACAGGAATATGGCCACTCCCTACATGAGATGTTAGATGTCTCGTAAGGTGCGATTTCCTCAAAAAGCATTTCCCACACTCAGTACAAGAAAATGGCCTCTCTCCGGTGTGGGAAATCACATGTCTAGTAAGATGTGATTTCCACAGAAAACATTTCCCACACTCGGCACAGGAATACAGACTCTCTCCCGTATGAGATTCCACATGTCTGGCAAGATGTGATTTCTGCATAAAACCTTTCCCACACTCAGTACAGGAATACGGCCTCACCCCCAGATGAGATTTTACATGGCTGGAAAGATGGGATTTCTGCATAAAACATTTCCCACATTCAGTACAGGAAAAAGGCCTCTCACCAGTGTGTGATCTCTGATGTAACTGTAGTTGTGTTCTACTTATAAAACATTTCTCACACTCAGTACAATAATATGGCATCTCACCTGTATGAGATCTCTGGTGTCTGCTAAGGTCTGATTTGAACATAAAACATTTCCCACACTCTGTACAGGAATATGGCTTCTCACCAGTGTGAGATTTCTTGTGCCTGCCAAGGATTGAATTGTCCCGAAAACATTTACCACACTCAGTACAGCAATATGGCTTCTCCCCTGTATGAGATCTCTTATGTATTTCAAAGACTGTTTTGTCCTGAAATAATTTCCCACACTCAGTACAGCAATATGGCATCTCCCCCATATGACATTTTACATGTCTGGTAAGATCTGGTTTCCGTGCAAAACTTTTCCCACACTCAGTACAAGAATACGGTTTCTCTCCAGTGTGAGATCTCTTGTGTAACATAAGTTGTATTCTACTTACAAAACATTTCCCACAATCTGAACATAAATATGGTTTCTCGCCCTTGTGCGATCTCTCATGTGTTACAAAAACGGACTTATTTTTAAAACGTTTCCCACACACAGAACAGCAGAATCTCTCCCCCTGCACCCAGGCTCCAGGCCCTCCAGGGTTGGAGGGGTGGGGGGAGAAAGGAAGGAGGGAGGGCTGGATATTTGGTGCAATGAGGTTTCCTCCTGCAGAATATCTCCTGACGACATCATCCGTTGTACAGTCTGTGGATACAGAGAGATGAGTCTCTGAGAGGTTCCTGATGCCGGGACTCCGCGCTGCAAATAGAGAAACATCATCACTTCCTGTTACAGCAGTCTCTAGTCATCAGCCTGATACAGAACAGCAGGTTGTGTCACACATACACCCATATTGTACTCAGTCTCTGGGTAGGCGCTGGATCAGACCGCAACATCCTCTCATGCCTGCACGAGCAGATCGTCTCTCCTTCTCCCTCATGCTTTCAGCTATATCCCCGCCTATTCCCCGCCAACAACCAGTCCCCCTTTCATAATCATCGAGGAGAAGAGGGCTGTAAGGAGGCGGAGAGTGGGTGGAGAGTGGGCGGAGAACAGGCAGAAAGCATGAGGGAGCAGGGAAGAAGATCTGCCCCTTCCTGCTTCTCAAAACAATTGTCAGGTGCAAATTCAGCTGGCTTTCTGCCTGTCTGCATCTCTCTGCTAGTTATGTTCCTCGGTAATGTGCCGGACCTGACCTTCATTGATAAGAAGAGGAGAGGATCGGAGTTGATGTGCTGGTGGCTTCGCTGCCGCAGTTCTCGTAAAAAATGTCACCCCTCTTCTCCATCTCTCTGTCTTGTGTCAGGAGGATTGCAGTGATAGAAACAGCAACTGCAAGGAAGGAGGTATGGTGGAGGACATGTAGTCTGATGCATTGACAGATGCTTTTGCCTGGCTACATTGTGGTGTTATTTATTATTTGGACTTGAAAAAATCTGCTTAACAGAAAGTGTCCTTAATAGAGCTTTCTGAAAATGCTACAAACTAGTACAGGCAGATGACCTGGTGCAGGAGGCTATTGCTGTAATAAGCATGTCACAAGATTCACAAATACCTATTAAATTGTATTATTTTTAAAAACCAGGATGTCAAATGGAGATGGCAGTAAATAGATACTAATCTGTTCTTCTGCTGCCCCCTCTTAATTGGTAATATGTCAAGGTGGCCACTACTGATGCAATTTGCCGGGCCATCATTTACAAACGATTATTTGTATGAATGATTGTTTGGGACCACTAATGGACAAAATCGATACAGATTGACTGGATCAATCTCATTAATCTGACTGGAATGGCTAGCAGACTTTTTGTCTGTTAGAGGCTCCAAAGCATCATTTGCGATCGATCATATGAATAATCATTTCTAAACGATCATTCGGAAAATTGTATTGTTCATGACCACCTCTAGGGGCGCTGTGATAATGGCCCAATATCGGTATTCATTGGTTTACATGTGCCAGGCATGTGTATTAAAGGGGAGGGGCTTCATCAGACATTCTGCTGGGCAGGCCTATGTACCCTGCTGCGAAGGCCATGTAGATTTGCTCCATGTAGGACCATCCCCACATTCTGTTACATGGCCTTGTCCCTTTTCCGGCCTGGTGCCCGGCGTTACACTATGGGGCATAACTGTCTTTGTCCTCGGGCGCTGAAACATCTAGCTATGCCTCCACACACACACAGACTATATATACAGAATGCAATACACATCATGTATATGTTACAACCAGTACCCAAAGTCTGACCACAGGTTCTGCTCAGCCAGAATGTGAAGTGGCCGTGTTACAGCGGCCAAGGTTAGAAATGAATTTATTGCAGCAGCTCTGACTCCTCCCCCTGCCTCCCTCCTCTCACCACTGGCCGTGTTACAGCGGCCAAGGTTAGAAATTAATTTATTGCAGCAGCTCTGACTCCTCCCCCTGCCTCCCTCCTCTCACCACTGGCCGTGTTACAGCGGCCAAGGTTAGAATTAATTTATTGCAGCAGCTCTGACTCCTCCCCTGCCTCCCTCCTCTCACCACTGGCCGTTTTACAGCGGCCAAGGTTAGAAATGAAATTGATGCCGGCTCTGGCTCCTCCCCTGCCTCCCTCCTCTCACCACTGGCCGTGTTACAGCGGTCAATGTTAGGAATTAATTTATTGCAGCAGCTCTGGCTCCTCCCCTGCCTCCCTCCTCTCACCACTGGCCGTGTTACAGCGGCCAAGGTTACAAATGAAATTGATGCCGGCTCTGACTCCTCCCCCTGCCTCCCTCCTCTCACCACTGGCCGTGTTACAGCGGTCAATGTTAGGAATTAATTTATTGCAGCAGCTCTGGCTCCTCCCCCTGCCTCCCTCCTCTCACCACTGGCCGTGTTACAGCGGCCAAGGTTAGAATTAATTTATTGCAGCAGCTCTGACTCCTCCCCTGCCTCCCTCCTCTCACCACTGGCCGTGTTACAGCGGCCAAGGTTAGAAATGAAATTTATGCCGGCTCTGGCTCCTCCCCTGCCTCCCTCCTCTCACCACTGGCCGTGTTACAGCGGCAATGCTAGGAATTAATTTATTGCAGCAGCTCTGGCTCCTCCCCCTGCCTCCCTCCTCTCACCACTGGCAGTGTTACAGCGGCCAGTGTTAGAAATTAATTTATTGCAGCAGCTCTGGCTCCTCCCCTGCCTCCCTCTTCTCACCACTGGCCGAGTTACAGCGGCCAATGTTAGAAATGAAATTGATGCCGGCTCTGGCTCCTCCCCCTGCCTCCCTCCTCTCACTAGTCTGTCCATAGAGTCCTGCAGCTCCAGCTCTTCCCCCCGCCCCCTCCTCTCACCACTGGCTGCTGGTATCCCTACCCACCCTGTATCTTCCCCCCTCACCCACTTCCCCGCTACCGTTCGTCACTGCAGGGAAGTACCGCAAGTGCTTGCTGCCTGCAGTGACGAATGACTCGGGTGTGCGAGGGGAGATAGAAGGTGGCTAGGGGATAGCAGCTGCCTGGAGGTTATAGGAGTCGGCAGGGGGGAGGAGCCGGAGCCATCGAGGAGAAAAAGGAGCTGGATTGCCACTGGCTGCAAGACAGTCGAGTGAGAGGAGGGAGGCAGGGGGAGGAGCCGCCATCAATTTAATTCCTAACATTGGCCACTGCAACACAGCCACTTCGCATTCTGTCCGGCCACAACCCGAAGTGGCCAGAATTAGAGTTCTGACCATAACATACACACACTACACTATACACACACACTGCACATACATACACTGTAGAGACATGCACACACTGCATGCAAACACACACACACACAGTACACAAAGACACTCACACTATATCGACACAATGTATGCGCGTGCACACACACGCACACTGTACACACACACACACACACACACACACACACACACACACACACACACTAAACATACTGTACAGACACACACACATGCTATACAGGTTGTACAAAGACTGTATAGCACTGTACACAGGCAAACAGCACATAAGGAATGTGAGTAGTAATAGGGGTGTGATGTGCATAATGTGACTGCACAGTGTGCCTGTAATGAGGTATATACACACTATGTACAAAGGGAATGTGAGTTGTAATAGGGGTGTGATGTGTGTAATGTGACTGCACAGTGTGCCTGTAATGAGGTATAAACACACTATGTACACAGGGGATGTGAGAAGTAATAGGGGTGTGATGTGTGTAATGTGACTGCACAGTGTGCCTGTAATGGGGTATAAACACACTCTGTACACAGGGAATGTGAGAAGTAATAGGGGTGTGATGTGTGTAATGTGACTGCACAGTGTGCCTGTAATGTGGTATAAACACAGTATATACACATGGAATGTGAGAAGTAATAGGGATGTGATGTGTAATGTGACTGCACAGTGTGCCTGTAATGAGGTATAAACACACTATGTACACAGGGAATGTGAGAAGTAATAGGGGTGTGATGTGTAATGTGACTGCACAGTGTGCCTGTAATGAGGTATAAACACACTATGTACACAGGGAATGTGAGAAGTAATAGGGGTGTGATGTGTGTAATGTGACTGCACAGTGTGCCTGTAATGAGGTATAAACACACTATGTACACAAGGAATGTGAGAAGTATTAGGGGTGTGATGTGTAATGTGACTGCACAGTGTGCCTGTAATGAGGTATAAATACACTATGTACACTGGGAATGTGAGAAGTAATAGGGGTGTGATGTATGTAATGTGACTGCACAGTGTGCCTGTAATGATGTATAAACACACTATGTACACAGGGAATGTGAGAAGTAATAGGGGTGTGATGTGTGTAATGTGACTGCACAGTGTGCCTGTAATGAAGTATAAACACACTATGTACACAGGGAATGTGAGAAAGAACAGGGGTGTGATGTGTGTAATGTGACTGCACAGTGTGCCTGTAATGAGGTATAAACACACTATGTACACAGGGAATGTGAGAGTTAATAGGGGTGTGATGTGTGTAATGTGGCTGCACAGTGTGCCTGTAATGTGGTATAAACACACTATGTACACAGGGAATGTGAGAAGTAATAGGGGTGTGATGTGTGTAATGTGACTGCACAGTGTGCCTGTAATGAGGTATAAACACACTATGTACACAGGGAATGTGAGGAGTAATAGGGTGTGATGTGTGTAATGTGACTGCACAGTGTGCCTGTAATGAGGTATAAATACACTATGTACACAGGGAATGTGAGAAGTAATAGGGGTGTGATGTGTAATGTGGCTGCACGGTGTACCTGTAATGAGGTATAAACACACTGTGTACACAGAGAATGTGAGGAGTAATAGGGGTGTGATGTGTGTAATGTGGCTGCACAGTGTGCCTGTAATGAGGTATAAACACACTATGTACACAGGGAATGTGAGAAGTAATAGGGGTGTGATGTGTGTAATGTGACTGCACAGTGTGCCTGTAATGAGGTATGTACACAGGGAATGTGAGAAGCAATAGGGGTGTGATGTGTGTGATATGACTGCAGAGTGTGCCTGTAATGAGGTATAAACACACTATGTACACAGGGAATGTGAGAAGTAATAGGGGTGTGATGTGTAATGTGACTGCACGGTGTGCCTGTAATGAGGTATAAACACACTATGTACATAGGGATGTGAGAAGTAATAGGGGTGTGATGTGTGTAATGTGACTGCACAGTGTGCCTGTAATGAGGTATAAACACACGATGTACACAGGGAATGTGAGGAGTAATAGGGGTGCGATGTGTGTAATGTGACTGCACAGTGTGCCTGTAATAAGGTATATACACACTATGTACACAGGGGATGTGGGAAGTTATAGGGGTGTGATGTGTAATGTGACTGCACAGTGTGCCTGTAATGAGGTATAAACACACTTTGTACACAGGGAATGTGAGAAGTAATTGGGGTGCGATGTGTGTAATGTGACTGCACATTGTGCCTGTAATAAGGTATATACACACTATGTACACAGGGGATGTGGGAAGTTATAGGGGTGTGATGTGTAATGTGACTGCATAGTGTGCCTGTAATGAGGTATAAACACACTATGCACACAGGAAATGTGAGAAGTAATAGGGGTGTAATGTGTAATTTAACTGCAAAGTGTGCCTGTAATGAGGTATAAACACTATGTACACAGGGAATGTGAGGAGTAATGGGGATGTGATGTGTAATGTGACTGCACAGTGTCCCTGTAATGGAGGTATAAACACACTATGTACACAGGGAATGAGAGAAGTAATAGGGGTGTGATGTGTATAATGTGACTGCACGGTGTGCCTATAATGAGGTATAAACACACTATGTACACAGGGAATGTGAGGAGTAATAGGGGTGTGATGTGTGTAATGTGACTGCACGGTGTGCCTGTAATGAGGTATAAACACACTATGTACACAGGGAATGTGAGAAGTAATAGGGGTGTGATGTGTGTAATGTGACTGCACGGTGTGCCTGTAATGAGGTATAAACACACTATGTACACAGGGAATGTGAGAAGTAATAGGGGTGTGATGTGTAATGTGACTGCACAGTGTGCCTGTAATGAGGTATAAACACACTATATACACAGGGAATGTGAGAAGTAATAGGGGTGTGATGTGTAATGTGACTGCACAGTGTGCCTGTAATGAGGTATAAACACACTATGTACACAGGGAATGTGAGGAGTAATAGGGGTGTGATGTGTATAATGTGACTGCACAGTGTGCCTGTAATGAGGTATAAACACACTATGTACACAGGGAATGTGAGGAGTAATAGGGGTGTGATGTGTGTTATGTGACTGCACGGTGTGCCTGTACTGAGGTATAAACACACTATGTACACAGGGAATGTGAGAAGAAATAGGGGTGTGATGTGTAATGTGACTGCACAGTGTGCCTGTAATGAGGTATAAACACACTGTGTACACAGGGAATGTGAGAGGTAATAGGGGTGTGCTGTGTGTAATGTGACTGCACAGTGTGCCTGTAATGAGGTATAAACACACTATGTACACAGGGAATGTGAGGAGTAATAGGGGTGTGATGTGTATAATGTGACTGCACAGTGTGCCTGTAATGAGGTATAAACACACTATGTACACAGGGAATGTGAGGAGTAATACGGGTGTGATATATGTGTAATGTGACTGCACGGTGTGCCTGTAATGAGGTATACACACACTATGTACACAGGGAATGTGAGAAGAAATAGGGGTGTGATGTGTAATGTGACTGCACAGTGTGCCTGTAATGAGGTATAAACACACTATGTACACAGGGAATGTGAGGAGTAATAGGGGTGTGATGTGTAATGTGACTGCACAGTGTGCCTGTAATGAGGTATAAACACACTGTGTACACAGGGAATGTGAGGAGTAATAGGGGTGTAATGTGACTGCACAGTTTGCCTGTAATGAGGTATAAACACGCTATGTACACAGGGAATGGGAGAAGAAATAGGGGTGTGATGTGTAATGTGACTGCACACTGTGCCTGTAATGAGGTATAAACACACTATGTACACAGGGAATGTGAGAAGTAATAGGGGTGTGATGTGTGTAATGTGACTGCACAGTGTGCCTGTAATGAGGTATAAACACACTGTGAACACAGGGAATGTGAGGAGTAATAGGGGTGTTATGTGTGTAATGTGACTGCACAGTGTGCCTGTAATGAGGTATAAACACACTATGTACACAGGGAATGTGAGAAGTAATAGGGGTGTGATGTGTGTAATGTGACTGCACAGTGTGCCTGTAATGAGGTATAAACACACTATGTACACAGGGAATGTGAGAAGTAATAGGGGTGTGATGTGTGTAATGTGACTGCACAGTTTGCCTGTAATGAGGTATAAACACGCTATGTACACAGGGAATGGGAGAAGAAATAGGGGTGTGATGTGTAATGTGACTGCACAGTGTGCCTGTAATGAGGTATAAACACACTATGTACACAGGGAATGTGAGAAGTAATAGGGGTGTGATGTGTGTAATGTGACTGCACAGTGTTCCTGTAATGAGGTATAAACACACTATGTACACAGGGGATGTGAGAAGTAATAGGGGTGTGATGTGTGTAATGTGACTGCACAGTGTGCCTGTAATGAGGTATAAACACACTGTGTACACAGGGAATGTGAGAAGTAATAGGGGTGTGATGTGTGTAATGTGACTGCACAGTGTGCCTGTAATGAGGTATGTACACAGGGAATGTGAGAAGTAATAGGGGTGTGATGGGTAATGTGACTGCACAATGTACCTGTAATGAGGTATAAACACACTATATTCACAGGGAATGTGAGGAGTAATAGGGGTGTTATGTGTGTAATGTGACTGCACAGTGTGCCTGTAATGAGGTATAAACACACTATGTACACAGGGAATGTGAGAAGTAATAGGGGTGTGATGTGTGTAATGTGACTTCACAGTGTGCCTGTAATGAGGTATAAACACACTATGTACACAGGGAATGTGAGAAGTAATAGGGGTGTGATGTGTGTAATGTGACTGCACAGTGTTCCTGTAATGAGGTATAAACACACTATGTACACAGGGGATGTGAGAAGTAATAGGGGTGTGATGTGTGTAATGTGACTGCACAGTGTGCCTGTAATGAGGTATAAACACACTGTGTACACAGGGAATGTGAGAAGTAATAGGGGTGTGATGTGTGTAATGTGACTGCACAGTGTGCCTGTAATGAGGTATGTACACAGGGAATGTGAGAAGTAATAGGGGTGTGATGGGTAATGTGACTGCACAATGTACCTGTAATGAGGTATAAACACACTATATTCACAGGGAATGTGAGGAGTAATAGGGGTGTTATGTGTGTAATGTGACTGCACAGTGTGCCTGTAATGAGGTATAAACACACTATGTACACAGGGAATGTGAGGAGTAATAGGGGTGTGATGTGTGTTATGTGACTGCACGGTGTGCCTGTACTGAGGTATAAACACACTATGTACACAGGGAATGTGAGAAGAAATAGGGGTGTGATGTGTAATGTGACTGCACAGTGTGCCTGTAATGAGGTATAAACACACTGTGTACACAGGGAATGTGAGAGGTAATAGGGGTGGGCTGTGTGTAATGTGACTGCACAGTGTGCCTGTAATGAGGTATAAACACACTATGTACACAGGGAATGTGAGGAGTAATAGGGGTGTGATGTGTATAATGTGACTGCACAGTGTGCCTGTAATGAGGTATAAACACACTATGTACACAGGGAATGTGAGGAGTAATACGGGTGTGATATATGTGTAATGTGACTGCACGGTGTGCCTGTAATGAGGTATACACACACTATGTACACAGGGAATGTGAGAAGAAATAGGGGTGTGATGTGTAATGTGACTGCACAGTGTGCCTGTAATGAGGTATAAACACACTATGTACACAGGGAATGTGAGGAGTAATAGGGGTGTGATGTGTAATGTGACTGCACAGTGTGCCTGTAATGAGGTATAAACACACTGTGTACACAGGGAATGTGAGGAGTAATAGGGGTGTAATGTGACTGCACAGTTTGCCTGTAATGAGGTATAAACACGCTATGTACACAGGGAATGGGAGAAGAAATAGGGGTGTGATGTGTAATGTGACTGCACACTGTGCCTGTAATGAGGTATAAACACACTATGTACACAGGGAATGTGAGAAGTAATAGGGGTGTGATGTGTGTAATGTGACTGCACAGTGTGCCTGTAATGAGGTATAAACACACTGTGAACACAGGGAATGTGAGGAGTAATAGGGGTGTGATGTGTGTAATGTGACTGCACAGTGTGCCTGTAATGAGGTATAAACACACTATGTACACAGGGAATGTGAGAAGTAATAGGGGTGTGATGTGTGTAATGTGACTGCACAGTGTGCCTGTAATGAGGTATAAACACACTATGTACACAGGGAATGTGAGAAGTAATAGGGGTGTGATGTGTGTAATGTGACTGCACAGTTTGCCTGTAATGAGGTATAAACACGCTATGTACACAGGGAATGGGAGAAGAAATAGGGGTGTGATGTGTAATGTGACTGCACAGTGTGCCTGTAATGAGGTATAAACACACTATGTACACAGGGAATGTGAGAAGTAATAGGGGTGTGATGTGTGTAATGTGACTGCACAGTGTTCCTGTAATGAGGTATAAACACACTATGTACACAGGGGATGTGAGAAGTAATAGGGGTGTGATGTGTGTAATGTGACTGCACAGTGTGCCTGTAATGAGGTATAAACACACTGTGTACACAGGGAATGTGAGAAGTAATAGGGGTGTGATGTGTGTAATGTGACTGCACAGTGTGCCTGTAATGAGGTATGTACACAGGGAATGTGAGAAGTAATAGGGGTGTGATGGGTAATGTGACTGCACAATGTACCTGTAATGAGGTATAAACACACTATATTCACAGGGAATGTGAGGAG
Source organism: Hyperolius riggenbachi (assembly GCF_040937935.1). Lineage (NCBI taxonomy): Eukaryota > Metazoa > Chordata > Amphibia > Anura > Hyperoliidae > Hyperolius > Hyperolius riggenbachi. The sequence continues at coordinate 280,972,415 of NC_090655.1, forward strand.
TAATAGGGGTGTTATGTGTGTAATGTGACTGCACAGTGTGCCTGTAATGAGGTATAAACACACTATGTACACAGGGAATGTGAGAAGTAATAGGGGTGTGATGTGTGTAATGTGACTTCACAGTGTGCCTGTAATGAGGTATAAACACACTATGTACACAGGGAATGTGAGAAGTAATAGGGGTGTGATGTGTGTAATGTGACTGCACAGTGTTCCTGTAATGAGGTATAAACACACTATGTACACAGGGGATGTGAGAAGTAATAGGGGTGTGATGTGTGTAATGTGACTGCACAGTGTGCCTGTAATGAGGTATAAACACACTGTGTACACAGGGAATGTGAGAAGTAATAGGGGTGTGATGTGTGTAATGTGACTGCACAGTGTGCCTGTAATGAGGTATGTACACAGGGAATGTGAGAAGTAATAGGGGTGTGATGGGTAATGTGACTGCACAATGTACCTGTAATGAGGTATAAACACACTATATTCACAGGGAATGTGAGGAGTAATAGGGGTGTTATGTGTGTAATGTGACTGCACAGTGTGCCTGTAATGAGGTATAAACACACTATGTACACAGGGAATGTGAGAAGTAATAGGGGTGTGATGTGTGTAATGTGACTTCACAGTGTGCCTGTAATGAGGTATAAACACACTATGTACACAGGGAATGTGAGAAGTAATAGGGGTGTGATGCGTGTAATGTGACTGCACAGTGTGCCTGTAATGACGTATAAACACACTATGTACACAGGGAATGTGAGAAGTAATAGGGGTGTGATGTGTGTAATGTGACTGCACAGTGCCTGTAATGAGGTATAAACACACTATGTACACAGGGAATGTGAGAAGTAATAGGGGTGTGATGTGTGTAATGTGACTGCACAGTGTGCCTGTAATGAGGTATAAACACACTATGTACACAGGGAATATGAGAAGTAATAGCGGTGTGATGTGTAATGTGACTGCACAGTGTGCCTGTAATGAGATATAAACACACTATGTACACAGGGAATGTGAGAAGTAATAGGGGTGTGATGTGTGTAATGTGACTGCACAGTGTGCCTGTAATGAGGTATAAACACACTATGTACACAGGGAATATGAGAAGTAATAGCGGTGTGATGTGTAATGTGACTGCACAGTGTGCCTGTAATGAGATATAAACACACTATGTACACAGGGAATGTGAGAAGTAATAGGGGTGTGATGTGTGTAATGTGACTGCACAGTGTCCTGTAATGTGGTATAAACACACTATGTACACAGGGAATGTGAGAAGTAATAGGGGTGTGATGTGTGTAATGTGACTGCACAGTGTCCTGTAATGTGGTATAAACACACTATGTACACAGGGAATGTGAGGAGTAATAGGGGTGTGATGTGTGTAATGTGACTGCACAGTGTCCTGTAATGTGGTATAAACACACTATGTACACAGGGAATGTGAGAAGTAATAGGGGTGTGATGTGTGAAATGTGACTGCACAGTGTCCTGTAATGTGGTATAAACACACTATGTACACAGGGAATGTGAGAAGTAATAGGGGTGTGATGTGTGTAATGTGACTTCACAGTGTGCCTGTAATGAGGTATAAACACACTATGTACACAGGGAATGTGAGAAGTAATAGGGGTGTGATGTGTGTAATGTGACTGCACAGTGTGCCTGTAATGAGGTATAAACACACTATGTACACAGGGAATGTGAGAAGTAATAGGGGTGTGATGTGTGTAATGTGACTGCACAGTGTGCCTGTAATGAGGTATAAACACACTATGTACACAGAGAATGTGAGAAGTAATAGGGGTGTGATGTGTAATGTGACTGCACAGTGTGCCTGTAATGAGATATAAACACACTATGTACACAGGGAATGTGAGGAGTAATAGGGGTGTGATGTGTGTAATGTGACTGCACAGTGTGCCTGTAATGAGGTATAAACACACTATGTACACAGGGGATGTGAGAAGTAATAGGGGTGTGATGTTTGTAATGTGGCTGCACAGTGTGCCTGTAATGAGGTATAAACACACTATGTACACAGGGAATGTGAGAAGTAATAGGGGTGTGATGTGTAATGTGACTGCACAGTGTGCCTGTAATGAGGTATAAACACACTATGTACACAGGGAATGTGAGAAGCAATAGAGGTGTGATGTGTGTAATGTGACTGCACAGTGTGCCTGTAATGAGGTATAAACACACTATGTACACAAGGGATATGAGAAGTAATAGGGGTGTGATGTGTGTAATGTGACTGCACAGTGTGCCTGTAATGAGGTATAAACACACTATGTACACAGGGAATGTGAGGAGTAATAGGGGTGTGATGTGTGTAATGTGACTGCACAGTGTGCCTGTAATGAGGTATAAACACACTATGTACACAGGGAATGTAAGGAGTAATAGGGGTGTGATGTGTGTAATGTGACTGCACAGTGTGCCTGTAATGTGGTATAAACACACTATGTACACAGGGAATGTGAGAAGTAATAGGGATGTGATGTGTGTAATGTGACTGCACAGTGTTCCTGTAATGAGGTATAAACACACTATGTACACAGGGAATGTGAGAAGTAATAGGGGTGTGATGTGTGTAATGTGACTGCACAGTGTTCCTGTAATAAGGTATAAACACACTATGTACACAGGGAATGTGAGAAGTAATAGGGGTGTGATGTGTAATGTGACTGCACAGTGTTCCTGTAATGTGGTATAAACACACTATGTACACAGGGAATGTGAGGAGTAATAGGGGTGTGATGTGTAATGTGACTGCACAGTGTGCCTGTAATGAGGTATAAACACACTATGTACACAGGGAATGTGAGGAGTAATAGGGGTGTGATGTGTGTAATGTGACTGCACAGTGTGCCTGTAATGAGGTATAAACACACTATGTACACAGGGAATGTGAGAAGCAATAGAGGTGTGATGTGTGTAATGTGACTGCACAGTGTGCCTGTAATGAGGTATAAACACACTATGTACACAAGGGATATGAGAAGTAATAGGGGTGTGATGTGTGTAATGTGACTGCACAGTGTGCCTGTAATGAGGTATAAACACACTATGTACACAGGGAATGTGAGGAGTAATAGGGGTGTGATGTGTGTAATGTGACTGCACAGTGTGCCTGTAATGAGGTATAAACACACTATGTACACAGGGAATGTGAGGAGTAATAGGGGTGTGATGTGTGTAATGTGACTGCACAGTGTGCCTGGAATGAGGTATAAACACACTATGTACACAGGGAATGTGAGGAGTAATAGGGGTGTGATGTGTGTAATGTGACTGCACAGTGTTCCTGTAATGAGGTATAAACACACTATGTACACAGGGAATGTGAGGAGTAATAGGGGTGTGATGTGTGTAATTTTACTGCACAGTGTGCCTGTAATGAGGTATAAACACACTATGTACACAGGGAATGTGAGGAGTAATAGGGGTGTGATGTGTGTAATGTGACTGCACAGTGTGCCTGGAATGAGGTATAAACACACTATGTACACAGGGAATGTGAGGAGTAATAGGGGTGTGATGTGTGTAATGTGACTGCACAGTGTTCCTGTAATGAGGTATAAACACACTATGTACACAGGGAATGTGAGAAGTAATAGGGGTGTGATGTGTGTAATGTGACTGCACAGTGTTCCTGTAATAAGGTATAAACACACTATGTACACAGGGAATGTGAGAAGTAATAGGGGTGTGATGTGTAATGTGACTGCACAGTGTTCCTGTAATGTGGTATAAACACACTATGTACACAGGGAATGTGAGGAGTAATAGGGGTGTGATGTGTGTAATGTGACTGCACAGTGTGCCTGTAATGAGGTATAAACACACTATGTACACAGGGAATGTGAGAAGTAATAGGGGTGTGATGTGTGTAATGTGACTGCACAGTGTGCCTGTAATGAGGTATAAACACACTATGTACACAGGGAATGTGAGGAGTAATAGGGGTGTGATGTGTGTAATGTGACTGCACAGTGTGCCTGTAATGAGGTATAAACACACTATGTACACAGGGAATGTGAGAAGTAATAGGGGTGTGATGTGTGTAATGGGACTGCACAGTGTGCCTGTAATGAGGTATAAACACACTATGTACACTGGGAATGTGAGGAGTAATAGGGGTGTGATGTGTGTAATGTGACTGCACAGTGTGCCTGTAATGAGGTATAAACACACTATGTACACAGGGAATGTGAGAAGTAATAGGGGTGTGATGTGTGTAATGTGACTGCACAGTGTGCCTGTAATGAGGTATAAACACACTATGTACACAGGGAATGTGAGCAGTAATAGGGGTGTGATGTGTGTAATGTGGCTGCACAATGTTCCTGTAATGAGGTATAAACACACTATGTACACAGAAAATGTGAGAAGTAATAGGGGTGTGATGTGTAATGTGACTGCACAGTGTGCCTGTAATGAGGTATAAACACACTATGTACACAGGGAATGTAAGAAGTAATAGGGGTGGGATGTGTGTAATGTGACTGCACAGTGTACCTGTAATGAGGTATAAACACACTATGTACACAGGGAATGTGAGAAGTAATAGGGGTGTGATGTGTGTAATGTGGCTGCACAGTGTGCCTGTAATGAGGTATAAACACACTATGTACACAGGGAATGTGAGAAGTAATAGGGGTGTGATGTGTGTAATGTGACTGCACAGTGTGCCTGTAATGAGGTATAAACACACTATGTACACAGGGAATGTGAGAAGTAATAAGGGTGTTATGTGTGTAATGTGACTGCACAGTGTGCCTGTAATGAGGTATAAACACACTATGTACACAGGGAATGTGAGAAGTAATAGGGGTGTGATGTGTGTAATGTGACTGCACAGTGTGCCTGTAATGAGGTATAAACACACTATGTACACAGGGAATGTGAGAAGTAATAGGGGTGTGGTGTGTAATGTGACTGCACAGTGTACCTGTAATGAGGTATAAACACACTATGTACACAGGGAATGTGAGAAGTAATAGGGGTGTGGTGTGTAATGTGACTGCACAGTGTGCCTGTAATGAGGTATAAACACTTTTCCTCTTGGGCACTAACCTGTTCTACCTTCTGGAACAAGATCTTCCTCTTTATTGGTCCTCATCATGTCACTCTCCTCCATAGACTGCTGATCACTCCTCACATACGTCTCTCCTTCTTCCTCTTTAATTATTCTCATTATGTCCCCCTCCTCCATAGACTGCTGATCACCCTTTATACACGTAGGTTCCTCCTCCTCCCCGTCTACTTTTATATCAGGCAATTTTTCTTTCTAAGCCAACATAATAAAAGATGATATGTTAGCACAAATAAAAAAGGGTTAAATGGCAGAACATAATGTCACAAAGTTTGGGGTCTCTGGTGACCTTCAGTGCCACCTACCTGACAATGGTGGGGGGTAGGGGGATCTTCCTGTGGGTAATCCCGGGAATAAAGAGGACCTGTGCATCTCTCTGGTGGGTTTCTGTTACTGGATACATCTGCAGGAAACACACACACTGACTGAATACATTGGGCTCGATTCACAAAGCGGTGCTAACCCAGTTAGAGACTTTAGGCGTGATAACCATTGCACCACGCTGGTTAAAAAGCCAGTTTAGGTGTGATAAGTTTAGGTGTGATAAGTTTAGATAAGTTTAGATCGTGCGCAAAGTCCCGCACGCAAAGCAGCGCCATTAAACTCTATGCGAAGTGCACCAGACTTTGCTAGCGCAAAACTTTTGATCAGCTGTGCACTGCGGTGCTAACGCAGTTGGTGCTTAAACTTATCATGCCTAAACTTATCACACCTAAACTTATCATGCCTAAACTGAGTTTAGGCGTGATAAAGGGCTTTTCACCAGCGTGCTAACTGTTAGCACCACTTTGTGAATCAGGCCCATTGTCTCAATGCGTTTATCAGATGATGAGGGATCTAGATGGACAATCCTGGAAATAAAGAGGACCTGTACATCTCTTTGGTGGGTTTCTGTTACTGGATACATCTGTAGGAAACACACACACTGACTGAATACATTGTCTCTATGTGTTTATCAGATGATAAGGGATCTAGGTGGACCCTGCATACTGCTCTCTCCTGTACAAGAAATTAAAGTCTCCTCTTACCCCGTGGTTTGAGGGGCGGCTGATTCTCCATCATGACGTCCTTGTAAAGGTCCTTATGTCCCTCTAAAGACATCTCCTTTTCCAGAGAGAAGTAGATGTTGACATCCTGACAAATGGGAACCTGACGCACACAATGATACAGTCACCACCCTGATATACCCCTTGCTGTTACTGGATAATGTCCCATAATTGCCAGCACGGCTCACCTCTCCTGTCAGCAGCTCCATCATCTTCCTGGTAATTTCCATAATCTTCTGCTTGTTGTGTCCCTCAGATATCAGGGAGTGAAGTGGGGGCACCGTGATGGTCACATGATCACCAGACTTCACTGGAGGAAAACTCTGTATGGAAAGACCAACAATAATGTCACATGACCATCCCAGAATCCTCCTCACCTCTCTGGTCAGCTGTGTTTTATTAATGGAGATAAGAGTGATGTTAAGTAATTCCCCGGAATCTTCCTCACCTCTCCGGTCACCTGTGTGTCTTATTAAAATTTAATATACAGGTAAACACGTACAAATAAGCAGTACATTTCTTCCAGAGGAAAACGAGCCATAAATTAAGTTTCTCCTGCATTGCTGTCACTTACAGTAGGTAGTAGAAATCTGAAAGAACCGACAAGTTTTGGACTAGCTCATCTCCTCATGGGGGACCTCAGGGTTTTATTTTCAGAAGCACCTAGTGAATGGCAATTGCTCCGCCTAACTGCCAAAAATGTGTGCAGTGAGCAGGTAGGCTGGCCAGCATCTCTGTATAAATCTTTTTTTCAGGAATGTCTTTATAAAGAATAAAAGCCATGCTGCGAGTCCCCCATGAACAGATGGACTAGCCCAAAACGTGTCAGTTCTGTCTGATTTCTACTAACCACTGTAATTGACAGCAGCATAGGAGAAAAGTAATTTATGGCTCATCTCACCCTGGAAGAAACGTACTTCCTATTTGTATGTGTTTTCACATATTTGAAATGTTAGTTTTTCCTGATAGTGATCCTTTAATAGAAATAAGAGTGACGTCATGTGACCTCCCAGAATCCCCCTCACCTCTTCAGTCACCTGTGTGTTATATTACTAGAGATAAGAGTGACGTCATGTGACCTCCCAGAATCCTCCTCACCTCTCCAGTCACCTGTGTGTTATATTACTAGAGATAAGAGTGATGTCATGTGACCTCCCAGAATCCCCCTCACCTCTCCAGTCACATGTGTGTTATATTACTAGAGATAAGAGTGATGTAATGTGACCTCCCAGAATCCCCCACACCTCTCCAGTCACCTGTGTGTTTTATTACTAGAGATAAGAGTGACGTCATGTGACCTCCCAGAATACACCCTCACCTCTCCAGTCACCTGTGTTATATTACTAGAGATAGGAGTGATGTTATGTGACCTCCCAGAATCCCCCTCACCTCTCCAGTCACCTGTATGTTATATTACTAGAGATAAGAGTGATGTCATGTGACCTCCCAGAATCCCCCTCACCTCTCCAGTCACCTGTGTGTTTTATTACTAGAGATAAGAGTGATGTCATGTGACCTCCCAGAATACACCCTCACCTCTCCAGTCACCTGTGTGTTATATTACTAGAGATAGGAGTGATGTTATGTGACCTCCCAGAATCCCCCTCACCTCTCCAGTCACCTGTGTTATATTACTAGAGATAAGAGTGACGTCATGTGACCTCCCAGAATGCACCCTCACCTCTCCAGTCACCTGTGTGTTATATTACTAGAGATAGGAGTGATGTTATGTGACCTCCCAGAATCCCCCTCACCTCTCCAGCCACCTGTATGTTATATTACTAGAGATAAGAGTGATGTCATGTGACCTCCCAGAATCCCTCTCACCTCTCCAGTCACCTGTGTGTTTTATTAATGGAGATAAGAGTGATGTCATGTGACCTCCCAGAATCCCCCTCACCTCTCTAGTTAGGGATGTGTTTTATTAATAGACCTAAGAGTGACGTCATGTGACCTCCCAGAATCCTCCTCACCTCTCCGGTCAGCAGGCAGATGATCTCCAGGGTGAGGTGGAATATCCTCTCAGTCAGGTGACTCTGGTCCTCGGACATCCTCAATGATGTGGTCATGTGATCTCGATAAGCCCCCCTTGCTGCCTGTAGATGGAAATAATGTGAGAATTATGTAGTGGAAAGCAGCAGGTAGAGGAGGTCAGATCTGCAGTCACAGGATCCAATGAGAAGCCATCTTTGCTGTCGGGTTATGAATAAATGGCTGCATAAAACCAGGGTGGTCACTGGCTACAGTACACGAGATCTGGAGATATTTGTGGTTTCTTATATTGTGGGTTTACAGAATGGGGGAAGACTAGAGGTCTCCTATAGATGCAGCACAGTTCTCCGATGTCTATTGCCCACCTCCCTACCCTATATAGTTTCCTGGTGTCTGGTGGCCCCCTCCCTCCCCTATACTGTTTCCTGGTGTCTAATGCCCCCTTACTCTATACAGTTCCCTGGTGTATAATGCCTCCTCCCTCACCTATACAGTTCCCTGGTGTCTAGTGGTCCCCCCTCACATATACAGTTCCCTGGTGTCTAGTGGTCCTCCCTGTCCCCATACAGTTCCCTGGTGTCTAGTGGTCCTCCCTCTCCCCATACAGATCCCTGGTGTCTAGTGTCCTACCCCTCCCTTCCCCTATACAGTTCTCTGGTAGTCTAGGTGTCACCCCCTCCCCCCTGCACAATGTTCCCTGATGTCTAATGGTCCACCTTCGCTATACAGCATTCCCTGGTGTCTAGTGAACTCCTGGAATCCCTTACACAGTTTCCTGGTGTCCAGTTCCTTCACTGCATCCCATATACAGTCCCCTGGAGTCTAATAGCCATCCTTCTTTCCCCATAGTTTCCTGGTGTCTAGTGGCCCCACTCCCTCATATACACATAGCATTCTGTTGTCCAGTTCCCTGGTGTCCAGTGGTCCCTTCCCTCCCCTATACAGTTTCCTGGTGTGAGTGTCTAGTGGTCCCTCTCCTTTATGCAGTTCCCCCAGCATCCATACTGACCTCTCCCTCCCCAGCATTAGCACTGCAGTGATCCTGCCTCCCCCAGCACTCACACTGACCCCCTCCCTCCTCCAGCACCTACATTGATTTTTCCCTCTCCCAGAAGCACCCTTCCTTTCCCCAGCAGTACCCTTCCTGTCCCCAGCAGCACCCATAGTGACCTCCTCCAGCACCTAAACTGACCTCTCCCTCCCCCAATGACTTCCCCATCCTGCAGCGCCCACACTGACCTCTACTTCTCCCAACATCCACTACTCCCCCCCATATCTGGCACCCAATACTCATGCTCACATGGGTACGGGTACTGGTTTAGTGAGTGCTTGGTGCATATAGTGGGGCCCATGTGGAGGCTGTTTGCAGGTGTGCTGGGTGCAATGTCAGGCCTGGGTGCAGGAACAGCTGTGGGGATAGTTACACTAAGTTCCTGCACCCAGGCCTGACATTGCACCCAGTACAGTACCTGCACACAACCTCCACATGGGCCCCACTATATGCACTAAGTACTCACTTAACCAGTACCCATACCCAAAGTATCTGCATTCAAAACCCATGTTACGCCCAAAACCCACCCATAGCCAGCACCCAGTAGTGATGGGTCGTTCGCGAACGAGCCGGCTCTAAGAGCCGGCTCTTTGCTGCGAACGACAAGAGCCGGTTCTCAGTTTTAAAAGAGCCGATGCCTCAGCCGCCCCACACAGCTCTGCTTTGCTCTGTGATAAAGGGCGCTGAGGCATGCTGGGAGATGTAGTCCTGCTCTTTCAGCGTGTAGGAGTGTATGGGGCGGAGCAGAGCAGTAGCAGGAGGGATTGCCCCAGTCAGATAAGCAGTCTGGCGTTGTCATGGAGACGGGTGCGGGGCTTTTACTCCGGTTCTGAGTGGTGTCTAGTGATATTTAATGAAGAGCCGATTCAGAGCCGTAAAAGACGGCTCTTTCATGGGAGCCGATTCAGAAGAGCCGATTCTCTGAGAAGAGCCGAAATTCCCATCACTAGCACCCAGTACAGGCATGGCGCCAAGTATTCGCACCCATGTCACACCAAGTACGACATCCAGTACCTGCACCCAGATCTCATTCTCACATGGCACTAAGTACTTGCAATCAACACCCGAATGACACTCGATACCCACCCATAACCAGAACCCACATGGCACCCAGCATCTGCATTCAGCACCCACATGGCAACCAATACCCCCTAGCCAGAAACGAGGAGGGGGGTGTGGAGGAGGGCGTTGCGAGGCCCCTTTTTTAATTTGAGCACCCCTCACGTAAGGACCCATCTGCATGGCCCTGTTCACTGGACACCATCTTCCCCCTGTACAGTTTGCTGGTGTCCAGTGGTCCCCTCCCTCCACTATACAGTTCCCTGGTGTCTAGTGGTCCCCCTCCTTTATAATGTACACAGCTCAGGTGTGAGGGTGACAGGACCTCTTTACATGGGGGATCTCTGGACTTGCTGACCTATCATAGGCTAGAATCACATCTGTGCCTGGAGGGGACTTACCTGCTGGTGAGGAATGTCAGCCATTATCGCTTATACAGCAGCCACATTATCTGCTCTCTACATCTACTGCCTCTCACCGGGACTACCTATGTGAGGGACACACCATTTCCGGCCTATGCGTTCCACCTCGTCTTCTCTGTGCGTTCCAGCATCACCTCCTGACTGCTGCTCAGTGTTACGACGTCTCCATCTTGTGGTGAAAGTGGTAATTGCAGCCTCCAGTAGTTTGGAGATGGAACAATTAGAGGCTTTTCCAATGATCTTTCTTCCCCAGTAATGATACCTATAGGTATTATTTACAGAGAGGGTGCAGGAACTATGGTAGAGGAAGCTCATCCTGTATAGAGTATGTATCTGTATCAGAGGCCACCAACATCAATGATTGTATTGCCAATATATGCGTAATATGTTGCCAACATATAAATCCAATAAATGTAATAATATAGTGGATTACATAGCACAGATCACCACTATCAGTTATTGTATTACTAATGTGGGGGTTACATGTCAGAGACCACCACTATCGTGCATTGTGGGAGACATCTCAGTGCTCACTCCACTCTGAATAATCACACAAACACCTTCTGTTTTAAGAAGGCAAACTTCTGCTCTGCATAGCATTTTAGTAAAAGGGCTTTTAGGTTCTTTGTAGCCTATTACACAGTCCTAGGAGTTCTGATTCAACTTCACCATGAGCTTGCTGGGTAATATGTAACTCTGGGTGCTTCAAGCCCTTGTCCATAGAGCCACACTAATCCATGCCATGCACTGATGAGGATCAACCAATCCGAAGCAGTCTATATGCATGTTGTATTATTGGGGCTCTGTACAATTAACAAGCGGGCACATCATTGCATTCCAGCGGACCTGGAGGTTTGGCTAGCTTTCAGGGACAACAAAGGATTATTTGCATATTCACCAGTGATGCATCGTGGGACACGGATACCTCAGAGCTCACTCGAACTTGAATAATCACAATTACCTTCTGTTTTAAGACGATACATTTCTATTATTACTAATATATGGGGGACTACATAGAAGAGACCACCCCACAGAATCATGGCTGGATTTCTGCACAGGCCACATAGGCCAGTGTCTAGGGCGCCTGGAGCGCGGGGCGACTGACTCCCAACCAATATCAGCTTGGGAACCGTGGCCACACAGCTTTGTACATGTTCCCATGGCAATTCGCCAACCTGCTCGCCCTGCTTCATACTGCCGGGCATGTAAAGAAAGCAGGGCTGCTTGGCTTCCTCTCTTTGCAGCCCTGCGTCACTCATCTCCACCCCCCTCCTTCCTCCTGGTGTTACCGCAGCCAAATAGATCAGCAGGGCTGCCAGGCAACTGGTATTGTTTAAGAGGTAAAAAAATATGGCAGCCTCCATAGCACGCTCGCTTCACTTGTCCTTTTAAAGGACCAATGAGTGACAGGAATGTGGAGGTTGACATATTTTTCTTTCATATAATTATTTCCTTAACACAACACCAGTGACCTGGGAGACCTTGTTCATGTATTTGGCTGCAGTAGTGTCTGAGTGATACCAGAAACAAGCATGCAGATAATCTTGACAAAATTGGCCCCCCAAAAATGTTAGAAACACGTCATCTGCTGCTTGCTGTTATTAGAGGTACAGGATGAGGAGCATAGGCAGGCAACTGTGTAAACAAATATTGGAGCTAACATTGCCCTGTGACTTCAGCTGTCTTCAGCGCCGGTTCTCTCATGAAGCAATGTGAAACATTTGCATCAGGCGGCAGAGATTACAGGGACAGCATGTTTGTACTATGTATACACTAACAGCATGCAGTCAGAGTAGGAGGAGAAGCGAGAGGAGAGTAAGCAAAGTGAAGAGGTCATCATTGGGGAAAAGCAGCTTGTTGTGCTGTGTGAGGAGTCTGACAGTGAGTGAGGAGGGGGGAGGCAGGAGAGCATCTTTAGGGAAAAGCTATTGTGTTGAGCTGCAGCATGTCATGTGAGAACATTAAATGAAGAAGAGTAAATTGTCTGGTGCTGTGCAAGTTTGCCTCAGGCAGCAAAAAGTCTAGAACCGGCCCTGGCTGTCTTTGATAGGACAGCTGTAACGAGAGGGATATGGAGACTGCCATATTTATATTCATCTCACCCATACTTTTGCCTGCCTTTCTTATTAATCCTATGGCCTCAATTCACTAAGCTTAACTCCTGTCTTTAATAACTCTGCTGAGCTGTTTTACAGTTATCACCATAGTGATATAATTGTGATAACTGTAAAACAGCTCAGAAGAGTTATTAAAGACAGGAGTTAAGCTTAAAGAATTGAGGCCATTGTCTGTTGGACAGCAATTTGCAGATCAGGCGTTTCAGCCACTATTGTACAATATGCACAGATTTCCTCCATGCTTCTCTCTGGAATTATTCTGATACAACAGTAGTGACATACATTAACTACTTAAGGACTGCGCTAGTTTAAATCTATGCTGTTTTGTTGGCTATCTGGCTGCCAGGGCGTAGATTTCAACTCACCGCCGCGGCACGCATCCATCGTTTTCATCGCTCCTGCTGATCTCACCACTAAATCGTCTTCCTCTGCATCTCACTCACTTTGCCGGTCTCTATGACGGCAGAGCCCTGTGAGTGGATCAGGAGCCGATTTCATTGGCTCCTGGCCCTGTCTTTCAATGGAAGCAACGCCCATTGGCTTACATTGTTAGACAGTGTCCGGAGCCAATGAAAGCGGCTCCTGACCGGCTCACAGGAACTTTGTTGCCATAGAGATGGCAGAGGGGGTAGCCCAGGTTCCCGATGTGTGGTGGTGACGGCGGTTGCGGCAGGTATGTGCGACGATCGTTGGGATTCCGCCTTTTCTGTACCAGCAGTCTCTGGTCCTTAAGGGTGCAGAGGCCGCTGGTACTTAAAGAGAACCCGAGGTGTGTTTAAAGAATGTTATCTGCATACAGAGGCTGGATCTGCCTATACAGCCCAGCCTCTGTTGCTATCCCAAACCCCACTAAGGCCCCCCTGCACTCTGCAATCCCTCATAAATCACAGCCGTGCTGTGAGGCTGTGTTTACATCTGTAGTGTCAGTCTCAGCTGCTCCCCCGCCTCCTGCATAGCTCCGGTCCCTGCCCCTGTCCCTTCCCTCCAATCAGCAGGGAGGGAAGGGATGCAGGCGGGGACTGGAGTTCTGCAGGAGGCGGGGAGAGCAGCAGACTGACACTATAGAGATAAACACAGCCAGCTCTGACAAGCTGTTTGTCAGCAGCGTGGCTGTGATTTATGAGGGATTGCAGAGTGCAGGGGGACCTTAGGGGGGTTTGGGATAGCAACAGAGGCTGGGCTGTATAGGCAGATCCAGCCTCTGTATGCAGATAATATTCTTCAAACCCACCTCGGGTTCTCTTTAAGTGGTTAAAAAGACAACTGGTATAGCATAAAAGAAAATAAATATTGCAGTGTCCTTACCCAAATCTGCACATCTGTCCATTAAATAATATTTTCTATATAATAGAAAATATATGTATATGAGATGTTTATTCTATAAGCCACAGAAATATACACATTTATACAACCTGACGTACATACCAAAATGAACAGATATATAATCTGTACAAGTATTTTTGATTATTTTTGTGACTGTTCACAAAATGATCTGCAAACTTGGCTCGCCAGCTGTTAAGGAGTCTCACAGTGCAATTGCCTTTATGAATCATGACTGTGGCTGTTAAACTCCTGCAATGCATTGTGGGACTTGTAGTTCCTTAAAGCGGTATTGTCACCATAAAAATCAAATTTCAACAGCAACTGGTCTGAGTCTTTTGTGCAATATAGATCCTTATGCTGTATTCAAAATTTTAAAAAATATGTCTGCAGGTATTGTTTGGGGGTATTGCATTACTGGACATTTATTTCGAAATCGCCGGACTTTTGCTTGCCGGCGCTCTCCTATCTATAATATATTCACCCATTTCCCCTCCTTCTAACCCACCCACCCCTTCCTTGCTTCCCCACCCACATCTGTCCTCTTCCCTGGTTGGCTGACACCGCATGTGATGTCTATACTAGTCGCCAGCCACCATGGGAAGAGGAGCTGGAGGAAGCCTGCCGCTGCCCGCCGCCCACATGACCGCCGCTGCCCACATGACCGCCGCTGCCCACATCACGCCGCTGCCCACATGACCGCCGCTCCGCCGCTGCCCACATGACTGCCGCTGCCCACATGACCGCCGCTCAGCCGCTGCCCACATGACCGCCGCTGCCCACATCACCGCCGCTGCCCGGAGCCTGTGCAGCCACCAGGGGAGAAGTGGAGCCCCATAGCCGCTGGAGGAAGAGGACAGGACACGTACCTGCCGCCGCCGCCAGCAGGCCGAGGAGCCGGTGTTCCAACATGCTCAGTAGCATTTGTCGGGTATGCTAAAGTGTTGGAACACCGGTATAGCCGCCACCCGGATGGAAGCCTGGCAACCGCGGGGAGAAGTGGAGCTCTGGAGGGGGAAGATCCCTTGGACACTGCTCTCACACACACTCTCTCTCACTCTCACACTCTGACTCACTCCCTCACACTCTCTCACATCCTTGCACACTCTCACACTTACACTCACTCTCACACTCTGACTCACTCCCTCACACTCTCTCACATCCTTGCACTCTCTCACACTTACACTCACTCTCACACTCTGACTCACTCCCTCACACTCTCTCACATCCTTGCACTCTCTCACACTCTGACTCACGCCCTCACACTCACTCACTCTCACTATTTCATGCACACTCACATCCTCAAACTCACTCTCACATTCTGACTCTCACTCACTATCTCACTCACTCTCACTCCCTCACACTCTCTCTCTCACACTTACACTCTGACTCACTCCCTCACTCTCTCTAATTCTCTCACTCTCACCATCTCACGCACACTCACTCTCACACTCTGACTCTCACTCCCTCACACTTACACTCACACTCTGACTCACTCCCTCACACTCTCTCTCACACTATTTCACAACTCACACTCTCACTCACTCTCACACTCGCTGCAGAGAGAAGAGTAGCCGCCGGAGGGAAGCCTGCGGGGAGCAGAGGAGCCGCCGGAGGGAAGCCTGCGGGGAGCAGAGGAGCCGCCGGAGGGAAGCCTGCGGGGAGCAGAGGAGCCGCCGGAGGGAAGCCTGCGGGGAGCAGAGGAGCCGCCGGAGGGAAGCCTGCGGGAGCAGAGGAGCCGCCGGAGGGAAGCCTGCGGGAGCAGAGGAGCCGCCGGAGGGAAGCCTGCGGGGGTAGAAGAGGAGCCGCTGGAGGGAAGCCTGCGGGGGTAGAAGAGGAGCCGCTGGAGGGAAGCCTGCGGGGGTAGAAGAGGAGCCGCCGGAGGGAAGCCTGCGGGGATAGAAGGGGAGCCGCCGGAGGGAAGCCTGCGGGGATAGAAGAGGAGCCGCCGGAGGGAAGCCTGCGGGGATAGAAGAGGAGCCGCCGGAGGGAAGCCTGCGGGGATAGAAGGGGAGCCGCCGGAGGGAAGCCTGCAGGGAGCATAGGAGCCGCTGGAGGGAAGCCTGCGGGGAGAAGAGGCGACGCCGGAGGGAAGCCTGAAGCCTGCGGGGAGAAGAAGAGCCGCCGGAGCTGTAAGGTAAAGCTCACACACACTCACACAATCTCTTACTCTCACACTCTGACTCTCACTCCCTCACACACTCTCACTCTCACACACACAATCTCACACTCAATCTCACACTGTGATACTCCCTCCCTCATACTCTCTCCCTCACACTTCCTCACTCGCACTGTCGCACACTCACTCACACTGAAACTCACTCTCACATTTACTTTCACTCTCACTGCAGGGAGAAGAGGAGCCGCCAGAGGGAAGCCTGCAGGGAAAAGAGGAGCTGTAAGGTAAGGGTCATCCTCACACTGACTCTCTCTCTCACACACACTCTCACTCCCTCACACTCTCTTTCACACACACTCTCTCATACTCTCACACTCACTCACACTCTGACTCTCACTCCCTCTCTCTTACACACACACACTCACTCACTCCCTCTCACACACACTCACTCACTCCCTCTCACACACACTCACTCACTTCCTCCCTCTCACACACACTCACTCCCTCTCTCACACACACTCACTCACTCCCTCTCACACACACTCTCACTCCCTCACACTCTCTCTTTCACACACACACACTCTCTCACTCACTTACTTACACACCCTCTCACACACACACTCTGACTCTCACACACACACTCTCACTCACACACTCAAACTCACACTTACTTTCACTCCCTCACATCCTCACACTCTCTCTCACATCCTCACTCTCTCTCACATCCTCACACTCTCTCACATCCTCACACACTCACTCTCACACTTACTTTCACTCACACTCTCACAAACTCTCACACTCACTCTCTCACACTCGCTTACTCTCACACTCACTCTCTCACACTCGCTTACTCTCACACTCACTCTCTCACACTCGCTTACTCTCACACTCACTCTCTCACACTCACTTACTCTCTCACACTCACTTACTCTCTCACACTCGCTTACTCTCACACTCACTCTCTCACACTCGCTTACTCTCACACTCGCTTACTCTCACACTCACTCTCTCAACTCTCTCACTCGCTTACACTCACACTCACTCTTTCTCTCACTCTCACACTCACTCTTTCTCTCACACTCACTCTTTCTCTCACACTCACTCTTTCTCTCACACTCACTCTTTCTCTCACACTCACTCTTTCTCTCACACTCACACGCGCACACACTCTCTTACGCGCACATACTTTCTTACGCGCACACTCACATGCGCACACTCACACGCCCTCTCTCACACACACACACACTTACACACACACACACACACACACACACACACACACACACACACACACACACACACACACACACACACACACACACACACACTCACACTCTCTCACTCACACTCTCTCACTCACACTCTCTCACTCTCTCACTCACACTCTCTCACTCACACTCTCACTCTCTCTCACTCACTCTCACACTCTCTCTCACATCCTCACACTCTCTCTCACATCCTCACACTCTCTCTCACATCCTCACACTCTCTCTCACATCCACACTCTCTCTCACATCCTCACACTCTCTCTCACTCACTCTCACACTCTCTCTCACTCACTCTCACACTCTCTCTCACTCACTCTCACACTCTCTCTCACTCACTCTCACACTCTCTCTCACTCACTCTCTCTCTCTCACTCACTCTCACACTCTCTCTCACTCACTCTCACACTCTCTCTCACACTCTCTCACACTCACTCTCACACTCTCTCACACTCACTCTCTCACACTCACTCTCTCTCACTCTCTCACATCCTCACACTCTCTCTCACATCCTCACACACTCACTCTCTCACACTCACTCTCTCACACTCGCTTACTCTCACACTCGCTTACTCTCACACTCACTCTCTCACTCGCTTACACTCACACTCACTCTTTCTCTCACTCTCACACTCACTCTTTCTCTCACACTCACTCTTTCTCTCACACTCACTCTTTCTCTCACACTCACTCTTTCTCTCACACTCACTCTTTCACTCACTCTTTCTCTCACACTCACTCTTTCTCTCACACTCACTCTTTCTCTCACACTCACTCTTTCTCTCACACGCGCACACACTCTCTTACGCGCACACACTTTCTTACGCGCACACTCACATGCGCACACTCACACGCCCTCTCTCACACACACACACACACACACTTACACACACACACACACACACACACACACACACACACACACACACACACACACACACACACACACACACACACACACACACACACACACACACACACACACACACACACACACACTTACACTCACACTCTCTCACTCACACTCTCTCACTCACACTCTCTCACTCTCTAACTCACACTCTCACTCACTCTCACACTCTCTCTCACTCACTCTCACACACTCACTCTCACACTCTCTCTCACATCCTCACACTCTCTCTCACATCCTCACACTCTCTCTCACATCCTCACACTCTCACTCACTCTCACACTCTCTCTCACTCACTCTCACACTCTCTCACACTCTCTCTCACTCACTCTCACTCACACTCACTCTCACACTCTGACTCACTCTCACACTCTCTCTCACTCACTCTCACACTCTCTCTCACTCACTCTCACACTCTCTCACTCACTCTCACACTCTCTCACACTCACTCTCTCACACTCACTCTCTCTCACTTTCTCACATCCTCACACTCTCTCTCACATCCTCACACACTCACTCTCTCACACTCGCTTACTCTCACACTCACTCTCTCACACTCGCTTACTCTCACACTCACTCTCACACTCGCTTACTCTCACACTCGCTTACTCTCACACTCGCTTACTCTCACACTCGCTTACTCTCACACACACTCTTTCTCTCACACTCACTCTCTCACACTCACTCTTTCTCTCACACTCACTCTTTCTCTCACACTCACTCTCTCTCACTCTCTTACGCGCACACACTCTCTTACGCGTACACATTCTTACGCGCACACTCACACGCCCACACTCACACGCCCTCTCTCACTCACTCACACACACACACACTCTCTCACTCTCACACACTCACTCTCTCACACACACACTCACTCTCTCACACACTCACTCTCTCACACACACACTCTCTGTCTCTCTCTCACACACACTCTCTGTCTCTCTCTCACACACACTCTCTGTCTCTCTCTCACACACACACTCTCTGTCTCTCTCTCACACACACTCTCTGTCTCTCTCACACACACACTCTCTGTCTCTCTCTCACACACACTCTCTGTCTCTCTCACACACACACTCTCTGTCTCTCTCTCACACACACACTCTCTGTCTCTCTCTCACACACACACTCTCTATCTCTCTCTCACACACACTCTCTGTCTCTCTCACACACACACTCTCTGTCTCTCTCTCACACACACTCTCTGTCTCTCTCTCACACACACTCTCTGTCTCTCTCTCACACACACTCTCTGTCACACACACACACACACACACACACACACACACACACACACACACACACACACACACACACACACACACACACCATCCTGCCTACACTCATACTGGGGGGACCTACCTGCCTACACTCATACTGGGGGGCACCATCCTGCCTACACTCATACTGGGGGGACCTACCTGCCTACACTCATACTGGGGGGGACCTACCTGCCTACACTCATACTGGGGGGGACCTACCTGCCTACACTCATACTGGGGGGACCTACCTGCCTACACTCATACTGGGGGGACCTACCTGCCTACACTCATACTGGGGGAACCTACCTGCCTACACTCATACTGGGGGGGACCATCCTGCCTACACTCATACTGGGGGGACCTACCTGCCTATACTCATACTGGGGGGACCTACCTGCCTACACTCATACTGGGGGGGACCTACCTGCCTACACTCATACTGGGGGGACCATCCTGCCTATACTTATACTGGGGGGACCTACCTGCCTATACTCATACTGGGGGGACCATCCTGCCTACACTCATACTGGGGGGACCTACCTGCCTACACTCATACTGGGGGGACCATCCTGCCTATACTCATACTGGGGGGACCTACCTGCCTACTTATACTGGGGGGGACCATCCTGCCTACACTCATACTGGGGGGACCTACCTGCCTATACTGGGGGGGACCTACCTGTCTATACTCATACTGGGGGGGACCATCCTGCCTATACTTATACAAGGGGGGACCTACCTGCCTATACTTATACTGGGGGGGACCTACCTGCCTATACTTATACTGGGGGGGACCTACCTGCCTATACTTATACTGGGGGGGACCTACCTGCCTATACTTATACTGGGTGGGACCTACCTGCCTGTACTCATACTGGGGGGACCATCCTGCCTACACTCATACTGGGGGGACCATCCTGCCTTTACTTATACTGGGGGGACCATCCTGCCTACACTCATACTGGGGGGACCTACCTGCCTATACTGGGGGGGACCTACCTGTCTATACTCATACTGGGGGGGACCATCCTGCCTATACTTATACTGGGGGGACCTACCTGCCTATACTTATACTGGGGGGGACCTACCTGCCTATACTTATACTGGGGGGGACCTACCTGCCTGTACTCATACTGGGGGGACCATCCTGCCTACACTCATACTGGGGGGGCCATCCTGCCTTTACTTATACTGGGGGGACCTACCTGCCTATACTCATACTGGGGGGACCTACCTGCCTATACTTATACTGGGGGGACCTACCTGCCTATACTTATACTGTAGGGACCCCCCCTGCTGCTTCCCATAATCCTTTTCAAATATTCATAACTGTCAGTAAGGTCTAACACTAATCCTGTCTTTTGTTAAAAAAAAAAAAAAAAAGATAAGTGGAAGAGAGCTATGTATGTATTTTAGAGTATGGAGTGGGAAAAAGTTGAATGTCGGCAGCAGTGGACATTAGCACTGGTCACATTGGAGGGGTCACAGAGCAAGACCGGCATCGGAAGGGGATGGTGTGGCGGCACAGAGGAACTAAGTGCACAGGTGCGGACACTGAGATGCCTGGGCACTGAAGAAAACACGGACACCGGTGGACGCAGCCACCTTAGGATTTGATTAGGTTGGATGAGGATAAAAAGTGACCTCTTACTTCATGGTAGATTTTGTGGATACAAACTCTTGCGCAAAATCCTCATGTTGTAGTTGAATGTCTCCTTGTTCCCATGAAAATGTAAATGATCTGTATTTTTTTTTTTTAAACTTAATGTAAAAACTTTTGTGCTGAAATATTTTTTAATAAATTTTATTTCTTACACAACCTGTAGAAACAGGAAAACTATGTCGTCAATGAACAATAATTAACTTTGTAAAATTGGACACTGACTTTGAAAGCA
Source organism: Hyperolius riggenbachi (assembly GCF_040937935.1). Classification (NCBI taxonomy): domain Eukaryota; kingdom Metazoa; phylum Chordata; class Amphibia; order Anura; family Hyperoliidae; genus Hyperolius; species Hyperolius riggenbachi. The sequence goes on from NC_090655.1 coordinate 280,993,980, forward strand.
TATACCTTTGGTTTTATGCAACAACTGTTCAATGCTTGTTATACAGCAAATGTAGGTGATGATGTGCAACCAGAGGTAGGGTTGGGTATCCCTGGCTACCTATGCTGCGGCCTCCTACTACTGGCTACACCTATTCCTGGCTACCTATGCTGCAGCCACCTAATACTGGCTACCTATGCTGCAGCCACCTAATGCTGGCTACCTATGCTGCGGCCTTCTACTGGCTACACCTATCCCTGTCTACCTATGCTCCGGCCACCTATTACTAGCTTCACCTATCCCTGTCTACCTATGCTGTGGCCACCTACTACTGGCTACACCTATCCCTGTCTACCTATGCTGTGGCCACCTACTACTGGCTACACCTATCCCTGACTACCTATGCTGCGGCCACTTACTACTGGCTACACCTATCCCTGGCTACCTATGCTGTGGTCACCTACTACTGGCTACACCTATCCCTGGCTACCTATGCTGCGGCCACTTACTACTGGCTACACCTATCCCTGGCTACCTATGCTGCGGCCTCCTACTGGCTACACCAGGGGTGCCCAATAAGTTGATCGCGATCTACCGGTAGATCGCGACCGCCTATTTGGTAGCTTGCGTCATGTAACATTTTGCGGCTGTCAGAATCTACCTACACTATACCTGGCTAACTATACTGAAGGTCCCTGCACCTAACTACACTATACCTGGCTAACTATACTGAAGGTCCCTGCACCTAACTGCTCCATACCTGGCTAACTATACTGAAGGTCCCTGCACCTAACTGCTCCATACCTGGCTAACTATACTGAAGGTCCCTGCACCTAACTACACTATACCTGGCTAACTATACTGAAGGCACCCACACCTAACTACACTATACCTGGCTAACTATACTGAAGGTCCCTGCACCTAACTGCACTATACCTGGCTAACTATACTGAAGGTCCCTGCACCTAACTGCTCCATACCTGGCTAACTATACTGAAGGTCCCTGCACCGACCTACACTATACCTGGCTAACTATACTGCAGGTCCCTGCACCTAACTACACTATACCTGGCTAACTATACTGAAGGTCCCTGCACCTAACTGCACTATACCTGGCTAACTATACTGAAGGTCCCTGCACCTAACTGCTCCATACCTGGCTAACTATACTGAAGGTCCCTGCACCTAACTACACTATACCTGGCTAACTATACTGAAGGCACCCACACCTAACTACACTATACCTGGCTAACTATACTGAAGGTCCCTGCACCTAACTGCACTATACCTGGCTAACTATACTGAAGGTCCCTGCACCTAACTGCTCCATACCTGGCTAACTATACTGAAGGTCCCTGCACCGACCTACACTATACCTGGCTAACTATACTGCAGGTCCCTGCACCTAACTACACTATACCTGGCTAACTATACTGAAGGCACCCACACCTAACTACACTATACCTGGCTAACTATACTGAAGGTTCCTGCACCTAACTACACTATACCTGGCTAACTATACTGAAGGCACCCACACCTAACTACACTATACCTGGCTAACTATACTGAAGGTTCCTGCACCTAACTACACTAAACCTGGCTAACTATACTGAAGGTTCCTGCACCTAACTACACTATACCTGGCTAACTATACTGAAGGCACCCACACCTAACTACACTATACCTGGCTAACTATACTGAAGGCACCCACACCTAACTACACTATACCTGGCTAACTATACTGAAGGTTCCTGCACCTAACTACACTAAACCTGGCTAACTATACTGAAGGTTCCTGCACCTAACTACACTATACCTGGCTAACTATACTGAAGGCACCCACACCTAACTACACTATACCTGGCTAACTATACTGAAGGTTCCTGCACCTAACTACACTATACCTGGCTAACTATACTGAAGGTTCCTGCACCTTCTGTTTCTGTACCCCCACTAGTATAAGTGTAGCCAGGTCTGTTCCCCCAACAGTATGTGTAGCCAGGTCTGTACCCCCACTAGTATAAGCGTAGCCAGGTCTGTACCCCCACTAGTATAAGTGTAGCCAGGTCTGTACCCCCACTAGTATAAGTGTAGCCAGGTCTGTACCCCCGCTAGTATAAGTGTAGCCAGGTCTGTACCCCCCCTAGTATAAGTGTAGCCAGGTCTGTTCCCCCACTAGTATAAGCGTTGCCAGGTCTGTACCCCCACTAGTATAAGTGTAGCCAGGTCTGTTCCCCCACTAGTATAAGTGTAGCCAGGTCTGTACCCCCACTAGTATAAGTGTAGCCAGGTCTGTACCCCCCCCCACTAGTATAAGCGTAGCCAGGTCTGTTCCCCCACTAGTATAAGCGTAGCCAGGTCTGTACCCCCACTAGTATAAGTGTAGCCAGGTCTGTACCCCCACTAGTATAAGTGTAGCCAGGTCTGTTCCCCCACTAGTATAAGTGTAGCCAGGTCTGTACCCCCACTAGTATAAGCGTTGCCAGGTCTGTACCCCCACTAGTATAAGTGTAGCCAGGTCTGTACCCCCACTAGTATAAGTGTAGCCAGGTCTGTACCCCCACTAGTATAAGTGTAGCCAGGTCTGTTCCCCCACTAGTATAAGTGTAGCCAGGTCTGTACCCCCACTAGTATAAGTGTAGCCAGGTCTGTACCCCCCCACTAGTATAAGTGTAGCCTGGTCTGTCCCCCCACTAGTATAAGCGTAGCCAGGTCTGTCCCCCCACTAGTATAAGTGTAGCCAGGTCTGTACCCCCCCACTAGTATAAGTGTAGCCAGGTCTGTACCCCCGCTAGTATAAGTGTAGCCAGGTCTGTACCCCCACTAGTATAAGTGTAGCCAGGTCTGTACCCCCACTAGTATAAGCGTTGCCAGGTCTGTACCCCCACTAGTATAAGTGTAGCCAGGTCTGTACCCCCACTAGTATAAGTGTAGCCAGGTCTGTACCCCCCCCACTAGTATAAGCGTAGCCAGGTCTGTTCCCCCACTAGTATAAGCGTAGCCAGGTCTGTACCCCCACTAGTATAAGTGTAGCCAGGTCTGTACCCCCACTAGTATAAGTGTAGCCAGGTCTGTTCCCCCACTAGTATAAGTGTAGCCAGGACTGTACCCCCACTAGTATAAGCGTTGCCAGGTCTGTACCCCCACTAGTATAAGTGTAGCCAGGTCTGTACCCCCACTAGTATAAGTGTAGCCAGGTCTGTACCCCCCCCCCCCACTAGTATAAGCGTAGCCAGGTCTGTTCCCCCACTAGTATAAGCGTAAGCAGGTCTGTACCCCCACTAGTATAAGTGTAGCCAGGTCTGTACCCCCACTAGTATAAGTGTAGCCAGGTCTGTTCCCCCACTAGTATAAGTGTAGCCAGGTCTGTACCCCCCCCCCACTAGTATAAGTGTAGCCTGGTCTGTCCCCCCACTAGTATAAGTGTAGCCAGGTCTGTACCCCCACTAGTATAAGTGTAGCCAGGTCTGTTCCTCCACTAGTATAAGTGTAGCCAGGTCTGTACCCCCACTAGTATAAGTGTAGCCAGGTCTGTACCCCCACTAGTATGAGTGTAGCCAGGTCTGTACCCCCACTAGTATAAGTGTAGCCAGGTCTGTTCCCCCCCCAATAGTATGTGTAGCCAGGTCTGTACCCCCACTAGTATAAGTGTAGCCAGGTCTGTCCCCCCCCCCCAATAGTATGTGTAGCCAGGTCTGTACCCCCACTAGTATAAGCGTAGCCAGGTCTGTACCCCCACTAGTATAAGTGTAGCCAGGTCTGTACCCCCACTAGTATAAGTGCAGCCAGGTCTGTACCCCCACTAGTATAAGTGTAGCCAGGTCTGTACCGCCCCACTAGTATAAGTGTAGCCAGGTCTGTACCCCCACTAGTATAAGTGTAGCCAGGTCTGTTCCCCCCCCAATAGTATGTGTAGACAGGTCTGTACCCCCCACTAGTACAAGTGTAGCCAGGCCTGTACCCCCACTAGTATAAGTGCAGCCAGGTCTGTACCCCCACTAGTATAAGTGTAGCCAGGTCTGTTCCCCCCCCCCCACTAGTATAAGCGTAGCCAGGTCTGTACCCCCACTAGTATAAGTGTAGCCAGGTCTGTACCCCCACTAGTATAAGTGTAGCCTGGTCTGTTCCCCCCCCAATAGTATGTGTAGACAGGTCTGTACCCCCCACTAGTACAAGTGTAGCCAGGTCTGTACCCCCACTAGTATAAGTGCAGCCAGGTCTGTACCCCCACTAGTATAAGTGTAGCCAGGTCTGTTCCCCCCCCCCCCACTAGTATAAGCGTAGCCAGGTCTGTACCCCCACTAGTATAAGTGTAGCCAGGTCTGTACCCCCACTAGTATAAGTGCAGCCAGGTCTGTACCCCCACTAGTATAAGTGTAGCCAGGTCTGTACCCCCCCCCCCCCCACTAGTATAAGTGTAGCCAGGTCTGTACCCCCACTAGTATAAGTGCAGCCAGGTCTGTACCCCCACTAGTATAAGTGTAGCCAGGTCTGTACCCCCCCCCCCCCCACTAGTATAAGTGTAGCCAGGTCTGTACCCCCACTAGTATAAGTGCAGCCAGGTCTGTACCCCCACTAGTATAAGTGTAGCCAGGTCTGTACCCCCGCTAGCATAAGTGTAGCCAGGTCTGTACCTTTTTTTCTCTGAAAAAGAGAAAAAAAACAAGCAGTAATGCAAGAAATTAGATAAACTTTTGCAAACATTAGAAACATTTTGGCTACTTTTTCCTGTCTGCAGCTACAGCAGAAATCCGATCTCTGCAGACACAAAATGTGTGCTCTGAAATCACCCTGCTTTTGTGATGTAAACACAGCTGTACTGAGTCGCACAATGATGACATAAGACAGTGCAGTTCCTAGTATACACCCCAGTGGGAGTGTCTGAAGACTCTGGGAGGAGGGTAGCTAATGAATAAACAATGAGCAAGAGGAGGGAGGGGGGAAAACCAGAGTCAGGGTGGATATGATGTCAGCATTATCTAAGCAAGATGGCCACTGCCTGGGAAAGGATTTTCTGCTTTTCCTTTATAAAATACACAGAAATCATAATGTGTCTAGCGCAATACATCTGTTATGTAAGTAGAACTAGTAATTATCTACTTATATATGTGTTTTTTATTTTTTGGTTAGCATGGGTGTCGCTTCCTCTTTAACAGCTGGAGAGCAGAGTTTGCAGATCACTGTACTAGTACATCCAAGTATATATACAACGGTTTAATGATACTTGAACCATAGTTAACGTAAGCATACACTATTAGTACACTCCTGCTTGGTTAACGTAGTACAAATGACAGAATACTGTACTTTATTATCATATATAGTGTCCATAATGCTAATTACTTTTCCTACACATGAGTGCAATTCATAGGCATACACCCATACCCTCCAAGGTTTCCATTTCTTCTTTACTATTTGTCCAGGTGCAAACTTAAAGAAAATGTCACAGTTGAAAAAAATGACATGTACTTGACTGGGGCTTCCTCTCTACACCCTAACAGCTGATCTGTCCCTCGCTACTGCTGCAGTGTCCCGGGATTTCCTCTCCGTGGCGAGGTTCAGCTGCTAGGGGGTGAAGGAAGCCCAAGGTAAGTATATATTTTTTTCAACTCAGACAGTTCCTTAAAATGTATATATTACATATTAATATTTTATAGTGTTTAAGAAAACAAAAAAATGGAGCTAAAAGTAAGCTAGGAAGAGAAAGATATGGAGGCTGCCATAACAGTTGACTTTAAAGTGAATGGGAACCGCATTTAAAAACATGAGACAGATACTTACCCAAGGAGAGGGAAGGCTCTGGGTCCTATAGAACCTTCCCGCTCCTCTCCTGGTCCCCTCGGTCCAGTGCTGGCTCGCCCGGTAGCAGTATGTGACTAAATTAGTCAAATACTGCTTTACCCGGCCGAAGGAGGCTTCAGAAGTCTCTTCAGGGAGCCCGAGTGCTCCTGAAGAAGGGCGGCCCTGTACTGTGCCTGTGCATGCACGCTCTCTTGCACGCTCACGCCTGTGCAGTATGGAGCCGCACGTCTTTGGGAGGACACGGCTCCTGAAGACTTCCAAATATCCTTTCGGTGGGGGATTGAAATGGAGGGGGTGGAGCCAGCACAGGATAGAGGGCACCGAGAGAGGAGCCGGAAGGCTCTATATGACCCAGAGCCTACCCTCTCCTTAGGTAAGCATTTGCTTCATTGTTTTTTAAATGCGGTTCCCATTAGCTTTAAGTCTTGCATGTAATCCTGAATAACTACAGATATGTTCAGCTCTATATTCTTGGTGTGTTATTCTCCATGGAAGCTTTCACAATTTAGTGCCTCTTAGAAGATGATAACATTAGAAGGTGTCTACCTGACAATGGGACATACACAATAAAACCTGTAAGCCTCCATAATAAATACATATCCTTTTAAAAGTAGAACGGAAGGCAATGGTATTCTTTTGGAAAACTTCATCATGTCAAATGGTTTAGAAACAACTGTACAACTTTGTTTTTTTTATTGAAAAATTTGAAACAACCAATCAATGCAATGCAATGAGTAAAAAGTTCACCTCGAATCCACTTTAAATTTGTTCGTATTGGAATGGAATTGCGCCTTCTCGAGACACAAAATAGTTTGCAAACCTTGTGCGCACATCTCCAGCTTCATTGTTTCTGCTCACAGCAGTGCTGTGGGTATCTGTGAAAGCATGATCAGGGATCTCATCAGAATTTACACCTTCCTTCATGCGTACAAAATTGTGAAGAACGCATGCGGCCTTCACAACATTCTCCACATTGTCTGGTGTCATCACTAGGGTGGTGTGGAATACCCTCCATTTGTTAGATAGGATCCCAAAGGCACATTCCACATACCTTCTAGCTCTGCTGAGCCGATAATTAAAAATACGCTTGGATATGTCCAGATCTGTACGAGGAAATGGCTTCATAAGGTTAGTATGCAAAGCAAAGGCCTCGTCCCCAACTAGCACATGTGGAAAAGGATCACCACCCTCAATAATGGGACAGGGTCCCGGCAGATTCAACTGTCCAGCATAGAGTTTTTTACCCATATTGGACAACCGGAAAATGTTGGAGCCCGCGGTACTCCCGTAGGACCCCAGATCCACTGCTAAAAACCTGTACTGTGCATCTACTACCGCCATGAGTACTAGTGAAAAATATTTCTTGTAATTGATATAACGAGAACCTGATCCTGCAGGGAGTTGGATACGGATGTGCTTTCCATCGACGGCACCAACACAGTTTGGGAAATTGGCTTTTGCTTGGAAGACTTGGGCTGCTTCCTTCCAAACCTCCTCCGTTGGTTCCGGCATATACAGTGGCTGCAGCACCTCCCAAATCTGACGGCACGTATCGTGCACAACACTCTGTATTGTTGACCTTCCCAGACGAAACTGGTAGTGCAGTGATGCAAAAGACTCACCAGTAGCAAGAAATCTGAGGAGGAGAAAAACACTATTATTATTGATTTATAAAGCGCCAACATATTCCGTGGCGCTGTACAAAGTAAGAAACAAACATGGGGTGCATAACAATACAGACAATGGTGTATACCAATATACAAGATACATAATTAGTGACAAAATACAAGAATGATACAAAATACAGAATACAAAAATACAGAAGTGGTAATGACAGCGATAAAAGTAACATGATAAATAAATGTATAAGGATTTCCAGGACACAAATGGGGGAGAGAGCCCTGCCCTTGTGAGCTTCCTAAAGGGAATGGGGGGGGGGGGGAACAGGAGGAGGGGTAGTATGCAGCAAATATATAGAGGCAGTGTGTTTTAGGATACCTAGTAGGAGTGCAATTTGGTCTTAGGATAAAGGGAAGTGGCCTAAGGTAGCGCATATGCTTGTCAAAACAAATTAGTTTTAGAGAATGTTTAACCTCCCTGGCGGTCAATTAAAACCGCCAGGGGTCAGCACAGCACTATTTTTTTTTTTTAAATCATGTAGCTAGCCTAGCGCTAGCTACATGACAGCGGCTGTGCAGCTGCATCCCCCCACCCTCTTCGATCCCGTTCTGAACGTGATTTCCAGTAGGGTTTGCCCCGTCGCCATGGCGTCGTGACGTCAAAAGGAGTCCCGATCCACCCCTCAGCGCTGCCTGGCACTGATTGGCCAGGCAGCGCATGGGGTCTGGGGGGGGGGGGGGGCGGCACGGCGGGTAGCGGGGTAGCGGCGAATTGGCGCGGAGTGGCGGCGATCGAGCAGGACACGCAGCTAGCAAAGTGCTAGCTGCGTGTACAAAAAAAAGTTATGCAAATCGGCCCAGCAGGGCCTGAAAAAATCCTCCTGCGCGGCATAGCCCGAGCTCAGCTCGGGCTTACCGTCAGGAAGGTTAAAGGTAGCAAAAGTAAGAGGTTGGCGAGTGATGTATGTGTTGGGGGAGGGCATTCCAGAGGAGGGGTGAAGTGCATGCAAAATCTTGTAAACGTGAATGTGAGGAGGTGATTCTAGAGGAGGACAACAGAAGATCATGTGCCGATCTGAGATTGCGATTGGGTTTGTATCTGGAAATTAGTGAGGATATGTACCGGGGAGAGAGATTGTGGAGAGCTTTGTAGATTAGGGTTAGGAGTTTGAACTGGATCCTCTGGTTAATTGGCAGCCAGTGAAGAGCTTGACAGAGAGGGTAAGCAGAGGAAGATCGAGAAGAAAGATGAATGAGACGAGCAGCTGAGTTCAGTACCGACTGGAGAGGTGCCAGTCTGTTAGACGGTAGTCCACAAAGTAGTATGTTGCAGTAGTCCAGACGAGATATTATAAGAGCATGTATTAACATTTTCGTTGTGTCTTGAGTGAGAAAAGGTGGGATGCGAGATATATTTTTGAGTTGGAGATAAGAGCTGGTTAGAGAGTGAACATGAGGAGTAAAAGAGAGAGATGAGTCGAATATTACCCCCAAGCACTGTGCTTTGGGAACTGAAGTTATGGGAGTGTTATTAACATTTATTGTTACTTCAGGCAGAGAGGTGGACAGAGACGGTGGAAAAATGATTAGTTCTGTTTTACTCATATTAAGTTTTAAGAAGCGGGAGGACATGAAAGAGGATATAGCAGACAAGCAGTCAGGAACATGTTTGAGGAGGGAGTTAAAGGGAACCTAAACTGAGAAGGATATGGATTTTTCTTTTTAAAATAATACCAGTTGCCTGACTCTCCTGCTGATCCTGTGTCTCTAATACTTTCAGCCACAGCCCCTGAACAAGCATGCAGATCAGGTGATCTGACTGAAGTCAGACTGGATTAGCTGCATGCTTGTTTCAGGTCTGTGAAACACACACTACTGCAACCACAGAGATCAGCAGGACTGCCAGGCAACTGGTATTGTTTAAAAGGAAACATCCATATCCCTCTCAGTTTAGGTTCCCTCTATAGAGAAACCCAAGGTGGGTTCTAAGAATGTTATCAGCACACAGAGGCTGGGTCTGCATATACTGCCCAGCCTCTGTTGCTATACCGCTCCCCCCCAGGCCCCCTCTGCGCTCTGCTTGCCCTCATAAATCACCCAGCGGTGCTATCGACACACGGCGTGTCACAGCCGGCTGTTTACCTTATCCAGTGTCAGTCTCGCCGCTCCCCCGCCTCCTCCATAGCACCAATCCCCGCCTGCTGATTGGAGGGAAGGGACACGAGCAGGGATTGATGCTATGGAGGAGGCGGGGGAGCGGCGAGACTGACACTGGATAAGGTAAACAGCCGACTGTGACACGATGTGTGTCGATAGCACAGCTGGGTGATTTATGGGGGACAGCAGAGTGCAGGGGGGGGCTTTTGGGGGGGAGCGGTATAGCAACAGAGGCTGGGCAGTATATGCCAGACCCAGCCTCTGTGTGCTGATAACATTCTTAGAACCCCACCTCGGTTCTCTTTAAGGTCTGGGGCCAAGAGGTAAAGTTGTGTACCGTCTGCATACAGGTAGTATTGAAACCCGAATGAGTTGATTAAGTCACCAAGACCGTGCATGTACACTATTTTAATATATATCATAAAATAATAAATAAGAAAAGAAAAAAATGCAAAAATGATATAAAAAAAAAAAACGGATAAAAATAAATATTGTCATGACTCACCGTAAAGTCACCAGTAGTCTTTCAGCTGGACTAACAGGCATCCTCATGTTGGTTAGCTGTCTACAGATAAGAGGCGACACCAGGATCAACAATTCATCAAAAGACCCCACTGACATCCGCACATACTGGTGAAACTTCACAGGATGTCCTCCTAAGGTCTCTGTAAAGGGCCATAAAGACACCCTTACTAGACCTTTTGTGCTGTTATGGGATGCACCCATCTGCGGCGGCGAACACCACTCTGACCTGATGGACGCTTCATCAAAAGCATCCGCAAAGAAAGAAGCTTCAGCTGCAGCAGACAAACCTCACGCTGATCCATTCTCAATACACAAAATGCAATTCCAGGAGAAAACTACCAGAGCACAAAGACAATATGTCTCTATCACTTACAGGAAGTACAAAGCTGTGATGTATTTCCTGTTCCTTGAACAGTATAGTACTGCCCCTTTTATTACTACTTCCTCTTTAAGAGTCTTCTAAGCTTTCAAATGCCAATAACCGCTTACAAATGACTTTACTAAACGACATGTGGTTTTCCAGTGATTGGTGTTCAGCGCTTGAAAGCACAGAAACGCAGATGTCACACAGACGTCCGTCTGATCCAGCCCTTGATTGCTGGAGTTTCTGGTCTGTCTGTGTTCTTTCCCCCCTCCTACAATGTGCTCTCCTCTGTCTATCTTGTGTGTTTCTCATGTCCCTGCCGAACGGGACTGGTGCAGCAGACTGAGTCCTGGTAAGATAGCTCACTCTCCTGTCTCTTCTGTCAGGCTTGCCGCAGCATACAGGCCGAGCCACGCCCCACTTGGGGCTTAACACTAAGGGGGGCCTCGCTCTGCTGCTGGCGGTGGACTCAGAGCGAGGGTGTGCGCAGAGGTGAGGGTGCGAGCAGAGCGAAGTTTCAACTCACCTACCTCGATCCCCATGCACAGCCTCTATCTTCATCCTGTCCCGGGCCGGCGTGTGGTGTCTGTCGCGATGGTAACAGCGCCCCCTGTGATGATGTAACCACATGTCATCACAGGGGGAGCTCTTACCGATGTGACAGACGCCGTGGACAGGTGAGTTGAAACTTCGCTCTGGTCCGCTCCCCCTGCCCCTATACTGCATGCACCCTCACCTACCTATCTATCCTATACTGTGGGCATCTACCTATCTAACCTTTACTGGGGGCAATCCTACCTATCTAACCTATACTGAGGGGTACCTACCTATCTAACCTATACGGTGGGCCACCTACCTATCTAACCTATACTAGGGGCATCTACCTATCTAACCTATACTGAGGGGTACCTACCTATATAATCCATACTGGGGGCATCTACCTATCTAACTACACTGGAGGCACTTACCTATCTAATCTATACTGGGGGAATCTACCTATCTAATCTATACTGGGGAGCATCTATCTATGTAACCTATACTGAGGGGTACTTACGTATCTAACCTACACTGTGTACACCTACCTATCTTACCTATACTGGGGGCATTTACCTATCTAACCTATACTGAGGGGTACATACCTATCCAACCTATACGGTGGGCACCTACCTATCTAACCTATACTAGGGGCATCTACCTAATCTAAAATATACTGAGGGGTACCTACCTATCTAATCTATACTGGAGGCATCTACCTATCTAACCTACACTGGAGGCACTTACCTATGTAATCTATACTGGGGGGGAATCTACCTATCTAATCTATACTGGGAGCATCTATCTATGTAACCTATACTGAGGAGTACTTACCTATCTAACCTACACTGTGTACACCTACCTAATCTAACCTATACTGGTGGTATTTACCTATCTAACCTATACTGAGGGGTACCTACCTATCTAACCTATACTGGGGGCAACTATACAGGCTACCTATACAGGGGGCACCTATACCTGTCTCCACATGGGGGGGGGGGGGCATTTTACGCACTCATAGTCTAATGTCCCTACCATATTATTATTAGTATGTATTTATATAGCACTGACATCTTCTGCAGCACATTACAGAGTACATAGTCATGTCCACTGACTGTCCTCAGAGGAGCTCACAATCTAATCCTGCCACAGTCATAGACTAATGTCCTACCATATTATTATTATGTATTTATATAGCACTTGACATCTTCTGCAGCAACATTACAGAGTACATAGTCACGTCACTGACTGTCCTCAGAGGAGCTCACAATCTAATCCTGCCCATAGTCATAGTCTAATGTCCTACCATATTATTATTATGTATTTATAGAGCACTGGCATCTTCTGAAGCACTTTACAGAGTACATAGTCCATGTCACTAACTGTCCTCAGAGGAGCTCACAATCTAATCCTGTCATAGTCTAATGTCCTACCATATTATTATTATGTATTTATATAGCACTGACATCTTCTGCAGCACATTACAGAGTACATAGTCATGTCACTGACTGTCCTCAGAGGAGCTCACAATCGAATCCCTACCATAGTCATAGTCTAATGTCCTACCATATTATTATTATGTATTTTATAGAGCACTGTCCATCTTCTGCAGCACTTTACAGAGTACATAGTCATGTCACTGGACTGTCCTCAGAGGAGCTCACACTCTAATCCTCCCATAGTCCATAGTCTAATGTCCTATCATATTATTATTATGTATTTATATAGCACTGACATCTTCCTGCAGCACATTACAGAGTACATAGTCCATGTCACTGACTGTCCTCCAGAGGAGCTCACAAGCTAACCACTCTTTTTTCCCAATTGGTAAAACTAATCTGACCCTTTCCTACTTATTCTGAACTTCAAATGCCTTGCTTTTTCCTAATGTTGTATACTTGCTCCTAACTTTAACCCCCGTCCTTCCTCTAACATAATCTACTACCATCTATTTGGAATTATTAACGGGAAAATACTAAAAACAATCTAGCCTACATCTTGAGCAGCAAAAATCTATTAACCCTTCGCACTCTCACATGCAAATGTTCAAACAAATGGCATTCACAGATTCATTCATCCAGGCACAACTGTTATCCCTACAGCTTAAAAGTTAAAAGCCGAGGCTTTAGTTCACAGAAGAATGTATTCTTATGCTTAGTCACCTACACTGCGCAGAAGTACCCAGGTAAACATAGGTGTCCTAACTCTGGCCCCTGTAACATGCATAGTGCAGGACATGCAAACACATTCATTTGCATCAAACCTATCAATGGGTTAGGAGCACACATCCCGACGTCCTCTCCTGGGACAGATAGTGCATCCTACCAATCGCACAAGGGAGCTAACGTTATGTGTCCATGTGCAACCATGCACATACACCAGCACAAGCTGTGTGCATGCTGACAAACACCTACAGGGGAAGGAGGGAGTGCACCAAATTAGACCCTAGCCACAGGGGGTCAGTAACAAGAAAAAAATACATATATCCAAGGCACATCGCCTCTAGTTAGGACATTAAATAAGTTATTAAGGAAAGGGAGGTGCTGAAGGGGGTGTGGCTAGAAAACAGCAAAAAATCTATTAACCCTTCGCACTCTCGCATGCAAATGTTCAAACAAATGCAATTCACAGGCAATAGGAGATTATGGGGCTCCGTACACCCTGCAAGCCACACCCTCCCATCCTCAAGCAACACCCCACACACAGCCCCACCCACATAACCTACACTTGTTAAAAAATGTCTCCAGTATAGGGTAGCCCATATAGTTGCTTCCAGTGTAGGTTTGATAGGTAGGGTGCCTCCAGTAATAGGTTAGATAGGTAGGTGCCCCTAGTATAGGATAGATAGGTAGGTTCCCCCCAATATAGGAAAGATAGGTAGGTGCCCCGAGTATAGGATAGATTGGTAGGTGCCCCCAGTATAGGATAAATAAGTAGGTGCCCTCGGTATATACGATAGATAGGTAGGTCCCCCCGAGTATAGGATAGATACAGAGGTAGGTGCCCTGAGTATAGGTTAGATAGATAGGTGCCTCAAATATAGGTTAGATAGGTAGGTGCCCCCAGTATAGGTTAGATAGGTAGATGCCCCCCCAGTATAGGTTAGATAGGTAGGTGCCCCCCAGTATAGGTCAGATAGGTAGGTGCCTCCAGTATAGGTTAGATAGGTAGGTGCCCTGAGTATAGGGCAGATAGGGAGGTGCCTCCAGTATAGGTTAGATAGGTAGGTGCCTCCAGTATAGGTTAGATATGTAGATGGCTCCAGTATAGGTTAGATAGGTAGGTGCATGCAGTATAGGTTAGATAGATAGGTGCCCTGAGTATAGGGCAGATAGGGAGGTGCCTCCAGTATAGGTTAGATAGGTAGGTGCCCCCAGTATAGTTTAGATAGGTAGGTGCCCCGAGTATAGGATAGATAGGTAGGTGCCCCAGTATAGGAAAGATAGGTAGGTGCCCCGAGTATGGGATAGTTTGGTAAGTGCCCCCAGTATAGGATAGATAGGTAGGTGCCCCCAATATAAGATAGATAAGTAGGTGCCCTCAGTATACGATAGATAGGTAGGTCCCCCGAGGATAGGATAGATAGGTAGGTGCCCCAAGTATAGGTTAGATAGGTAGGTGCCCCCAGTATAGGTTAGATAGGTAGGTGCCCCCAGTATAGGTTAGATAGGTAGGTGCCCCCAGTATAGGTTAGATAGGTCGGTGCCTCCAGTATAGGTTAGATAGGTAGGTGCCTCCAGTATAGGTTAGATAGGTAGGTGCCCCCAGTATAGGTTAGATAGGTAGGTGCCCCCAGTATAGGTTAGATAGGTAGGTGCCTCCAGTATAGGTTAGATAGGTAGGTGCCCCCAGTATAGGTTAGATAGGTAGGTGCCCCCAGTATAGGTTAGATAGGTAGGTGCCTCGAGTATAGGATAGATAGGTGCCCCCAGTATAGGTTAGATAGGTAGGTGCCCCTAGTATAGGATACATAGGTAGGTTCCCCCAATATAGGAAAGATAGGTAGGTGCCCCGAGTATAGGATAGATTGGTAGGTGCCCCAGTATAGGAAAGATAGGTAGGTGCCCCGAGTATGGGATAGTTTGGTAAGTGCCCCCAGTATAGGATAGATAGGTAGGTGCCCCCAATATAAGATAGATAAGTAGGTGCCCTCAGTATACGATAGATAGGTAGGTCCCCCGAGGATAGGATAGATAGGTAGGTGCCCCAAGTATAGGTTAGATAGGTAGGTGCCCCCAGTATAGGTTAGATAGGTAGGTGCCCCCAGTATAGGTTAGATAGGTAGGTGCCCCCAGTATAGGTTAGATAGGTCGGTGCCTCCAGTATAGGTTAGATAGGTAGGTGCCTCCAGTATAGGTTAGATAGGTAGGTGCCCCCAGTATAGGTTAGATAGGTAGGTGCCCCCAGTATAGGTTAGATAGGTAGGTGCCTCCAGTATAGGTTAGATAGGTAGGTGCCCCCAGTATAGGTTAGATAGGTAGGTGCCCCCAGTATAGGTTAGATAGGTAGGTGCCTCGAGTATAGGATAGATAGGTGCCCCCAGTATAGGTTAGATAGGTAGGTGCCCCTAGTATAGGATACATAGGTAGGTTCCCCCAATATAGGAAAGATAGGTAGGTGCCCCGAGTATAGGATAGATTGGTAGGTGCCCCAGTATAGGATAAATAAGTAGGTGCCCTCAGTATAAGATAGATAGGTAGGTGCCCCGAGTATAGGTTAGATAGGTGGGTGCCCCCCAGTATTAGATAGGTAGGTGCCCCCAATATAGGAAAGATAGGTAGGTGCCCCAAGTATATGATAGATTGGTAGGTGCCCCCAGTATAGGATAAATAAGTAGGTGCCCTCAGTATACGATAGATAAGTAGGTCCCCCGAGTATAGGATAGATACAGAGGTAGGTGCCCTGAGTATAGGTTAGATAGATACTTTAGATAGGTGCCTGCAGTATAGGATAGATAGGTAGGTGCCTGCAGTATAGGATAGATAGGTAGGTGCCTGCAGTATAGGATAGATAGGTAGGTCCCACGAGTATAGGATAGATACAG